>NC_142178.1:14192500-14492500 GCF_026936395.1 Plectropomus leopardus
CTGATTCATTTTTAGTGAATGAAAACTTGGATTTGTTGCCCAATATTCACATTGTGCAGTTTGGGGGTTAAGCATGCAGAACAATTTTGATGTTTTTGAGCTACTTGCACCTCAGCATCACCAACTGCCAGAATAAATGTGGTGGATTTGTTTAAACTTTACTTTTCTTTACATTTCATTTTTCATTTTATGATGTGACAATACTGTTAAGAACATGTTGTTTGTGTTGGGAAAACATCATGTTTTGGCACAGCTGGAAATGTCCAGAACTCTGAAAATGAGCTGCTTTTAGGAAAACTTGTAGCTTACCTGGTAGAGTGTGTGCCCCATGTAGGGTGAGTCCTTGGCAATTGCCTGGATTTGAATACAAGGAGTTGCCCTTTGCTGCGTGTCATCCCCTTGCCCTTTCTTCGCCATTTCCTGTCACTTTCCAGCTGTTCTAAAATAAAGGCACAAGAAGCCAAAAATAATAATCATTAAAAAAACAGAGCGCATGTCCAGATTTCTAATTAAAAATACCTGTTTTTGTTGATCTCGAACAGTAATCTGCTACCGAGCTCATATACATGTAATCTGAACGTCACTTTAGAAATAATGATATGATTCATACAAAAGTGACATAGTGGTGGTTTGCAGAAATGTACAATGCCAAAATTGTGTTCTTGCAACTAGGTTATGTTAGTGCAAGTATATTCTGTATATTCTGCAGTAAATTAAAAATACAGCAAATTAAATAAAGCAGCAGTATTGCTTAAATTAGTTTATTATTATCCTTGTATTTATTTTAAAAACTTTTTTTTTTTTACCCTTTTGCAGATTATTGCCCTTTTTGTTCTGGAAGTGATATGGCCACCACTTGATTAAAAACACTACAGGATGCACTGCAACACTGCCAGCTTAAAACTTCAGAAATTTTGCTCCAGAACAGATACTAAATGGATCTTGCAGTTGCATTGAAAGGTCAAGAATAAACGTACAGTAAAGCCAAATAGGCTGAGAAGCCCTAAAAGTGAACAGAAAAAATAGAAATCTACAATTCCATGACAATTCAGAGAGCTACATCTGCATAGGAAGATCATGTATGATAAAAAGCTCCAAACCAGCTTCAAAATGGTGACATTGTTTTACAGTAATCCAGTTGTGGTGGTTTAGATCGTTTAACATCATTTGAGGAACGTTCATGATTATACTGTATGAAGACACCTATAAACCGCACACTGTTCAGGCCAGAACAACTGTTCAGAAAAAGGAATAAGGATGGAGATACGATACAAGACTGGTGCATCATGGGTAACTCCTGTGATGGTTACAACTGTTTGTGAATGCAGTAAAAAAGCAATGAAAAGGCTTCACTGTATTGTCCTTAAGCCAGCCTAGTCAAACTATCATCAGCATGCAAATGTGAGGCCTGTTTTAATCCACCTGCTGCCTTCAAAGCAACTGTTTCAGCACTTTGGTGACATGCAGTAAAGAGTCAGAGCAATAGACAGTTTGTGGTGAAAGCACACCAATAATCCAGTGTAAACAGTTACTGGGACAGTTTTCAAACCATCCGTCCTTTTATTGTATCTTGTGCAGGATTTTAGGTGTTTTCAGACACTTTAAGTACATATTCTCATGTGTAAATGCACAAATAAATAAATACGGATCACCCTATTTGCTCTGCACCTGAACCATGTATGCTGTTTTTTTCAGTGACATGACTGAGTGGCATTATCTATGGATCAGCCAACTCCCCGTAACAAGAAAGGGAATCAAAGCGGTGTAGAGACGGGGAGGGGCAGAGGGGGGCGAGGAGATGCATGGTAGAGAACTTCAAAGGTGAACGCAGAGTTCACACAGATATGAGGCTCAGACGACAGGGCAGAGCCCACATGGACTCTACAAAAAAAGAACTGAGAACATACACATAACATACACTCAGTGGGGGGCAAAGCTGCCTAAACCGTCAACAATAACATCCTTCATCCTCGCTGTGTGTCTGTGAGGAAAGAAGCCAGCTGGCAGCTACACAAGAGGAGGAGTTGGGGGGCTTTAGGGGTCCGGTGGGGACTTTGGAGGTTGGGTGGGTGTTGTTGTGTGGGTGTGAGCCAGGTATCAGGTGTATCTGGGCTGAGAGGCCCCTCGCATTGGCATCCTATTCACCTGCTGCCCAGGCCTGGACAAAGGCTGGGGCTCTGGGGCTCCACTGGGCCTCAGATAGGACAAGTAACACTAGAAGGTCTTAATCGCTCCAAGGTGAAGGGAATGTGGGTAGAAGAAGATTACAACAAGGAAAAAATGTTGGGGTAAAAAAAAAAGAGCTTTTTAATGATTTGAGGCTTGACCATCAACATAGTCACCTTTTTCTAAGAGTCACTAGAGCAAATGTTGGCATTTTACACTTCTGTGAACCACAGATATGTAACATTTATGTTATTATACAGCAAAAATGTTGAAACTTCATGTTTTAACAATGCTGTGGTTAAGGCACAAAAAACACCTGATTATGGTTAGGAAAAGGTCATGTTTTGGCTTAAAGTACCTGGTTCTGGTTGTGGTATTATGGCAGGAAATGCCACCAATGTCTGGCTTTTGTTTGTTAGTCTTGAATAGTGGTCTGCAGAGGTCTGCAGCTATCTTGTCTAGATGTCACGCCATCTGCCATCCCCGCTACCTGGAGCTGTGTTTTTTTTTTTGTTTTTTTTTTACCATATGAAGCAAAAGTTTTGAGGGTCCTCTGACATAAAATCAAGCACTTAATTTCTTGCATTCTGGTAATCATTTATGACTCAGATTGTGTTGTTTTCTGCATGTTTCTTGCATGTTTTCTGGGGTAAATGTCTTCTTATTTTTCTTTTCTTTTTCTTTCTTTCTTTTTTTTCAAAACAAAAGTCCTATGCTACTTTTATGCTGTTATTGGGGAGGACAAATGTACATACCATATACAAAAATATTTAAAGAACAAATTACTTTCAATAAAATACAGGTGGAAAACACCTAAAATGACAGAGATGAGGAGATTGATACTACTCTCACAGAAGCCAGAGCTAGGAGGCTATTAGCCAGAGCAAGCCAAAATAATCCAGCACCTCATTAAACCACAACTTGTTTTACACTTTGGCTTTTGTACAGACTAAATAAATAATGTGTGTGTGTGCGTGTGCGTGTGCGTGCATGCGTGTATGTGCAAGTGTTAGTGAGCTTGATAGGTGCTAGAATGCAAATTATATTACCTTCAGACAGAACCAAAGCAGCAGTCTTTTTAGCTAAGCAAAGCTTAAGCTTAAGCTTTCTATATTTCTATACAATTCTTTAAAACTTGGTAAAGCCTCTTTCTTGGTAGAAGGTTTTTGTAGGCGTGAGGTAAATCTGTATGTTGCCAGTCAAAGGTGCTGTATCGAGTTGGACCAAACCACCATCCCAGAGTGCCAGTATTTGATGACCTGGGAATGAGACTCAACAATCAACGATATATTTTTTCTTCTCTCACAAAACATTCAGTATTTTTTAACTTCAGCTAGCCGTGATTGATGCCCTGCCAGCTTATCTCTAGCTGTTGTTCACAATTGTTTCATAAATTTCAAGTGCACCTTAATGCATAAATACGGAATGAGAAAACCTTCAAGACCAAGGTGAACAGATGAGGCCAGCTACTTTAGCCTTCACCGGGTCCACTGCTGTTGTGGCCTCATGCAAATACCTCAAATGCTCAACAATCTTGACTCTTGAAGTTTGGAAATAGACAAAAAAAAATCCTTGTTAAAAGAGAGAACAAAAAAAGCTCATACACCACATCTGTGTGTGTGCTTATCAAAAGAGAGTATAGTATGAGTATGAAACTGATCCCTGTTTTAGCACCACAGAGTCCCTGCGCATCAACAGTAGTGACATTTATAAAAGAAAAGGCGTGCTGATTTCTGCATTGTTCTGTGCATTTTACTGCACATACCTACAGCAGAGGGCTGAATCTAAACAGCAATTACCACACCTGACTGACATACAGACATATAGATGTAAGTGTAAATGCAAATGATTCTTCTTATTTGCTGGTTAATAACCAATAAATACTTTCTTTTATAGTTGGAACATGGTGCTCATTATCACTAAAGTAATGCAACAAGTACACTGTCTTTAGTATGACATCTAGTCTCAATAAAACAGAACATCTTTTGATTTTATGTGTTTTATTTGAACATGCACCCCAGGAAGATCCCAGTAAACAATATGCATTTGGCTTTATTTTAGGCATTTTGAAATTTATATAAGGCTGACATACGTGACATCATTATGAATTACTGAATGGGTCTATCAGGCAAAGGCCCAGTGCCCCAAAGTGTCAGGGGGTCACCTGGCTTTCACTTGCAAAATGTCATATGCAAAATTAACATGCACCAACCAGGAAGAGACTTAAAGAAACACAAAAACACTAAGAACTACAGAGAGACACAAAATAACTAGAAAAAAGGCAAAACAACCACAAAGCAACAAAAAATGAACAAAAAAGACACAAAATTACCTCAGAGACACCCAAACAACTGCAAAAAGACACAAAACCACCACAAAGAGCAAAAAAAAGAAGAAAATAAGATGTTTAATGATAAAGAGATGCAAAACCACCACAAAGTCTGTGTCTTGCACCTCTGTAGGAGAGGTGGTGGGGCCTCTTGCATATCTGTGCCCAGGGGCCCACTGTGATGTAACCCACCTATGTTTATCATGTGGCATCTTCCTAACAAATGTATTTGTTTTGGATTTTCACATGTTGCTGAATTGGAATTGTTTCTGACGCTGCAGCTTTGCCTGATTGAAAGGTTTTGGGCCATTTTGGCGTGCTTACCCTTATTGGCCACTGTAAATTTTAGCATTTATCATGAGCTAAATGACTTGTTAAGATGGGTGTGTTGCTGCAGTTGTTGCTTTTGCAGGATAGTGCGCATTGTTTGCTTGAAAAATGTTGTTACTTTGACGGTAAATTCTTGACCGCTTATTCTCTGTAATTCCCTATCTGAGCACAGGTAAAAGGTAAAAGAAGGGTCTATTACTATTTGTTTTTAAAAGTTATAAATATTGTTAAAAATCAATATAATGAGCTACAATAAGAGTAACAGACTAATAACAATGTGTGTGTGTGTGTGTGTGTGTGTGTGCGCGCACGCTTGAGTGTGTGTGTGTGTGTGTGTGTGAGAGACAGCGAGAGAGATGCAAGTAGGTTACTGTGGGTAGGATGGAAAAAGTAGAGACATCAAAGAGCAGTGGAAGGGAGAAACAGCTGGTCAGTGTGTGTGTGAGTGTGTGTGTATGTACACTGCATGTGTGTGTACATGAACACACCTTCAAAGGGGACCCTAGATGTGCAAGCCCACCTGATTTCAAGCATCCGTGCAGGCATACATACACATACATGCAGTCATTCCTGCAAATTCACACACATACTCTGAGACAAACACACAGCGACAGAACACTCTCTCACACATACACTGTGTGCATGTGTCTGCGTGTGTGTGTGTATGTGTATTTCTTGTCAGCTATTAAAGCATGCAAAAGTAACACACAGATAAATCACCAGTTCCGTGGATGTTCGGGGGGTGTTCATGCCCTGACATGTCCAGACGTAACGCACCACAGCTGGGCAGGATCAGCCTGGATTCAGCGTCTCTGGAGGACAGAACTAGACTGGGGCAAACTGATGAGACCAATACTGTGCATAGTTTCTGCATTGTAGCTTAAGTGTCATGTTGAGGAGACATTTCATGGGCAACTTTTTGTCTTAACATCTCAACATTTAAGTCCCAGTTTTAGTCATTATATCCAGAACTGCATCAAGTCTTTAAGTTCAGTGTACCTTAAAAATACTCAAAAGTTCACACGCTTCTGAACACCGGTCTCCTGGGGAAAATTACCAGAGGAAAGACGTTTGTTTTGTGACCCATACACCACCCCAACCTGCCTCCTAACTGGACCGCTCAGGACCACTTTTTCTTTCTTCATCAGCACATTGTTCATGTAAATGCAGCCCTCCAAAATATGTGGGTTGTACATAAATTACTGGCTCAGTATTACATAGAAGTGTACAAATTCTGGTGCATGAGAATAGCCTTGACTAAATGCTTTTGTCGGTTTCTTTTTTTAAAAAAATACAACAAAACCCTCTTTTGCAAAGCTCCTGGGAACCCTTCTTTAACCTATTTATATAGCCTGAGTTGGAGCTTAACAAAGCTGCATTATTATTACATGTAATGAAGTACTTAGTGATTTCACTACCTAGTAATGCACCAAGTTTCCTCTCAGCAGTGCTATTTACTTTTTAACTGTTATTTTATTTCAGGAATACATGTGATTCATTGCCTGTTGGCAGGGCAGAGTCTTTCCCCTTATAAATTGTAGTTGTAGTGGTGAAGTGTGTGACTCGCGGTGTCATTTTCAGCTTTGTATTGTGATATGACAAGTGACAGAATTACTGAATGGGGCTCTTGATGAGCGAACACTGCTTTCTTTCACTTCCAAAGTTCTTCAATGAAGAGTAAAAATATGATACACTGCCTCTCTGAAAAGAAAGAAAGTGTGTGTGTGTGTGTGTGTGTGTGTGTGTGTGTGTGTGTGTGTGCGTGCGTGCGTGCGTGCATGCGTTTGTCTGCACTCATGAGTGTGTAATTGAGGTTATATCTAAGAAAAACCTGAGGTGACGAGGTTGTTTATCTCCTGGCAGGTCAAAACTGCTTGGAAGTGCGAAGAAGCACACACATACACACACACACACACACACAGACACACACACACACACACACACACACACACACACACACACAGATTTAATAGAGCTACAGCCAGGAAAGGAAACTCCCTGGCTTAGAAAGGCAGTGATCACTCATATCCTGATCTTCTGATAATGTGTGTGGTTTTCTCTGTGTGTGTGTGTGTGTGTGTGTGTGTGTGTGTGTGCGTGTGTGCATGTGTGCATGTGCGTGCACAGTTCTTACAGGGTCTCATATGTCTCTATTGCCATAGTTACTGTCTGTATTCGTTCGAGTACAGCTGCTGTGGTACGTATAAAACAAGCATTCCATAGCTCTACTGACATTTATTCTGCACACACACACACACACACACACACACACACACACACACACACACACACACAAAGGGATGCTTTTCCAAATATTGTCTGTCACCTCCACATGTCGTAATGCCTCAGGTATGGATACTGTCATCACAGCTCCTCTTTATCTCTCTCTGTTTCTTTGTTGAGGTCTCTCTCCATTTAAAGAGAAATCATCGGTGAGGCAGAGGTGACACAACCACAGAATAAGACGCGATCAGATGCCTTCGATCTGTGTGCGTGTTTGTGCCTGCATCCACACAGCAGCTGCAACTAAAAAGAGCAAGCCCACTAAATCATAACATAATCATTAGAGTTCACATGTGCATTCAATAATTTCCCTGTACGTGCATGCTATAGTTTTACTGAGGCAGTTCCCCCTTTTTTTAAGTAGTTAAATGTGATGTAAACATCTAAACCATTACTTGCATTAAAGCGGAAATAGGCCAGTTTTTTGCTTTAAGTTCTCATAATGAATTAAATGTTGATTGCACAATGTAATAGCTGTAGAATAATGACACCATAAGCATTTAGACTGGTTCCCTATAAGCATTGCTTTGACCATGCTCAAGCTCTCTTTGCCACCGGGTAAAATCTTGCGGGACTCAACTTTTTGTTTGACGGGCTCATACTCATTGCCTTTGTTGGTTGGATTGATTAAGTTTAAGCAAGAGGACTGGGATTGGGTAGGGTTTGGGTTCGGGTAAGAATGTCAGGGTAAACCAATCAGAGGCAGAGTAAAGGAAGAGTAGAGCAGGTCATGCCCTCACCATCCTATACCCCTTTTCCACCAAAATTTGCACATACAAGCAGGTTTTTTAAAAATGGGTAAATCCGCTAAAATAGGCCATAGACTGCTTTCCAGTTGCTAGTAGAGCAGAGCTGTGTACACAACTCTGTACCACAAGAGTGTGCCCTTCTGTATATCTGGGGCTTTTTTTATTTATTTTTTTGTCACGATCTATGTCAAAGACAGGCCGGCAAACAGGTAAACATTAGCAAGAAGCATGGACAGAGGCCAGTAAAAACTTTACGGTGGTTACTTCTCTTTATACATTACTTATTTTTTTCAGTCTCTCTCTTAAACTCAGTGCAGACTGATTTTGAGCAATGTTTTAGCACTGAGGTGATAGACAGTATTTTGTGTCAGTGCATCATTGCATCTTGCCGGATAAGGAGCTAAAATTAGTGTGCTCATGCGGGTGATCTGTTTCCATCAATGCTGATCAGAGCAAGAAACAATAAATACCCATGACTACTCCAGAGTCATTTGACCCCGGTGTGAATGCTAATTGTACACTGTCCCACTGCATGAAAAAGCCAGATGTTAGCAGGTGTTTGTCTGTATTTTGTGCAGAAGGAAAGAGGCACTAGGAAAAGTAAATTCACATCCCTCATGCCCTCAGTCCCAGTTTTTAATTATTTTAGGTCCCGTTGCTCTCTCCACTTTGGACAAGCCTCTTCAATGTTTAGTCTTGTTTTTCTCAGGCTTGATTTTAATGTTTCTCTTAAGCTTGCTTTTGTCATTAGCTTTCTTCGGTTTGTCTTTGCTGTGTATGCGGTTGTAGGCTGCGCAAAGTGTGCAAAAGCAGTGATTTCACTGACTGAGTCCTCGGCTCTGATTGCTGGTTCATTCAGGCGCAGTGGTTTCTTGCATATGCCATTATGAGAACTCAGAGGGGACAGAGGAACATGATGCTTTCATAAATTTTCTGTCTCATGTTCTACTGTCAGGATATCATGAACTCTTCAGCAAATATGACAGAAAGTTTTCTTTATTTATAAAAGTTACCAACTGTAGCTTTGAATATATGGTATTTACTGTGTTGAAGCAGCTCTGCTGTTTTTCCCTGAAGGTTTTTCTTTTTTATATATATATATATACTTCAGATAACCTCCGTTGTAATACCCAAATGTTTTGGGATGATTTAAATATTAAGATTATTCTACTCAAGGATTTCAACCAGGTCAATTGTTTGACTTCTGTATTTTTGGTAAAACATTGTTGCACCAGCATATAATGTAATGTACTCTCTCAGAAGCTTTAATCCAAAAATATTCAGAAATCCAGAACAGCTGAGCCCTGTGTGTGTGTGTATGTGTGTGCGTAGGGATTAATCCTTCGTGTTTGCACTGACAGCTACATGCTTCATAAAAGAGCAACAGATAAAAGCACTGAGGAAGGCTATGTTGTTGTGAAGCCACGTTTTGTTCTGAAAATCTAGCAACTCCTGAGCCTGACTGTTGTCTACACCTCCACAGCTGAAAACACACTTACACACTCACACACACACACTCACACTCGCACACTTGCTCTGAGAAAAGGTGTAATAAAACTTCCCTGTCAGTCTTTCATGTGTGAGGCTTAAGAGCTGTCACACTAACAGAGAGGAAACCGCAATGCTTTGATAGGTCTTCCACACTGAACAGAACGCTACACACAGCATGTGTGGACGTGTGTGTTTGTGTGTGTGTCTGTCTGTCTGTCTGACTGTTTGAACTCCATAGGGCGCTATGCATCAATGTATCAAATTATATTTAAGAAATTTTTCTTTTTTTTTTTTGGCTTTCACACTGGAAAAATGTCTTACTGAGCAGGTTCCTGTTATGCTTGTATTGCATGTTAGCACACATGTATGTGCAAAGCATGCAGGTGACATGATACACATTCCAGCAGACTGCAGAGTACAGTAATGCAAATGCGTAGTGCAAGCAAAACAAGGTATTTTACTGATTGACAGCATTACGAAAAGTAGGAATGCACCAGGGAAAAAAAAAAAAAGCTAGCCGATGAAAATAAGGATGTTAACTGTGCAAGAGGGTTAATTTATCAAAGCAAATGTAGAACAAGCTCTGAGAACGTTTGGAGCAAGTGTTCATACATGCAGGACAATCATTTACAAGTATTTATCAAACACATGCATGCACAACATCACACACTTCATGCCCCCTTCAACACTGATAAATCCAAGCTGTTCTAAATCCATCTTGTTTGTGCAGGCACAGGCTTATTTAAATCCAGAAACCACAATGCCAAATATGGCCAACACATCACTTTGAAAGTCTGCATAACCTTAATGCAAAATTAGGCTACAAGCAAATGAGAAAAATAAAGATGAAAACCTTCACAGACAGTGAGGTAAAGATAGCCTACTATAGACTTTAAAGAAGTATCTTAAAGGTGTACTATGCAGGAACTAACATTTAGTGTTTCTAAACACAACTTTAGAACATGGCCCCTCCTCCCCACACTCCTTGCATTACACTGAAAACTACTATTCATTCCCTCCAGGATTTTGCAATGTTGAGAAGATGCTGCACAGCCTTGCAATTTTGTCCAATCATTGCAACTTTACCCCAAATGTGACTCATTTCATTGAGCAGCAGCACACAGCATTTTGATCTGCTCAGCCCCTCTCTTTCTCTCTGTGTTAATCATGAAACTGCAGCGTCTGTTATTGTCACACAAACAGTGACCGTGTAACTTCATGTAGCACAACGATTACATTAACTAACATTTATTAACAGGTTTAATGACCGTGTCAAGCCATTTCTATGTCAGTGTGAGCAGCAGTGTGAACACAAAAACAGCCTTTTTTTTAAATTTTATGTCAATATTGGCTCTGATATAATTGTAACTTTAAAAAATCATATGATTAAAAACCACCTAAAAATGTTAAAACTTGCATCACATTTTTTTTTCAAAGATGCCACGAAATGCAGCATTTCAGGCTGCAGTAATCACAAAAACAGCCTGTGAAAACCTTGAGGGATTGACTATTGACTAAGAATGTTACATTTGTTGTTGGTATGTTGTTGACATTTCCTTTTTAAATAGTCCCGACCTCACCGGCACCAAGAAATGTCCCAAACACAGCAAAATACGAAGATTATAAGTAAATACAGGCAGAGGGCATAGTCTCTGCAGATAAATACAGCGCCACACACTAGTGTTGAAAGTGACAATTGAAAGGAATTACCTTTGTTTGTGTCTGTACATTGTTTTTTAGGAGACTCCTGCAAAGTATACTTTGAGACACAGGTGCATGTATGTGCGAAAGCGTCTCTGCATGCACTGGGGCAACAAACCTATGCGTAGGCGTTGTATTTCCAATATTTCCATCACTCATTGGTTGCCACCCAAGTGGTTATTACGAGCAAATGAGATCAGACCACAAGTGATGTGGTGCGCATTACTCCTCACGATCTCTGTGGAGTATTTTGTTCAAATGAAGTTAAGTGATGCATCCAGCACATTAACATACAGCAATCCTGTTTAGTCAAACAATTTGTTGTTCATCGAAGTGATGAACAACTCAAGTGGCTTGTTCAAAGATGAATAAAGCCACAGTATGAGGAGAGGTAATTCACTTTGCGGTGTGGTCAAATAAAGATTGGCAGAAAACAGAATAGACATCAGGTACAGGACTACTTTAATACAATTACTAGATTCTGATTTTTACATAGCCTCCGTGCCGGCAATAGCCATGACCGGCGGCAATATGTTTTTGGGGTGTTTGTCCCATTCTTATTAATGTGGTATGTCAAGAACACTGTGTAAGAGAATTTCCTCAAATATGGCACAAACATCCACTTTGACTCAATCATGATTGACTCAACTGATGAGAATTTGGTGGTCAAAGGTCAAGGTTACTGTGACCTTGCATCCATCTCATTCTTGTGAATGCGGTATCTCAAGAAGGCATTCAGGGAATCTCCTTAAAATTTGGCACAAACATCCACTTGGACTCAAGAACTAACCAGTTAGAATTTGGTGGTTGAATGTCAAAAGCCAAAGTCAGTGTGTCCTCTTAAACATGTTTTTGGCCAAAAGTCAAGAATTCGTATGCTAAATGTTTTTACAAGATTTTATACACAAATGTCTAATCAGATGAAACAGTGAAGTGATGGCATTTTATGTCCAAAAGGTCAAAGGTCCACTTCACTGTGACATCATAATGTTCCGCAAAAACACATTTCTGGCCATTACATCATATCTCAGGAACATAAGGAAAGGCATTTGGTCAGACACTGAATTGGTGACACTAATCTTGGCTGTCCACCTTGAAACTGTGACTGTATAGATCCTCTGTGCTGCCAGGTTAGAACAGAAATAGATGTAAATTGTATGTACAGCTTGGTTTGTAAAGTCACATACATACATTAGAAGCCATTATTCTAGTTGTGCTTGTTAATATTTTATTGTTAACGGTTCTTTGGTAATGCAGATTCATAAAAACTGAATGTTACCAACAGATTCTCTTAATCTTTTCTCTTAAGGCACAGGTGCTCAGTGGCGCAGTGTGAAATAGAGACATTAACTGAATCATTTACTCTAACTAATCGTTGCTTATAGGTGACATTCCATATTATTATTTACCTATTTATGGCATAACTTAATCAAATCAAAAGCATTTCTCACCAAAATTTTGCCATTATTACTCAGCCTTTCAAATGGATCCTTCTTATCAAACACAACAAGATCATCACAGAGAGAGAGAGAGATGATGAAAGCAGACAAAATGTATAAATGCAGAAAAGGGTTTAGAGGAGCAGAGGTTCAGTCACACAGTGGAAGGACTCGGCCAGTAGATGCAAACCCACTTAGAATTGATCACAAATAGGAGATAATCAATTCAACTCCAATTGAATTCACATCAAGCAGAGGGGAAAGGCATTTCAACAGAGCAGCAGAGGCATTCTTCTCCTCCGCCATTGATAGTATGTTTGACACACATTTGTCATGTCGAGACCTTGTGCAGAATTCCTACCGATTATTCAGTAAAAATCCATAGCTCTCTACTCCCCTGCTGTTTCTGGAAAATCTCTGCCGTCTTTTTTTTTTTGTCATTTCTCATTGGCAGGGCTTTGTCCTCTGTGCAATGCAGAGTCACCTGGGATACTGGGTATTTATGATGACTAAACAGTCTGTGTGGAGCGAACAAACACACACATGGACATCTCAACACAGAAAGGCTGTTCATTGATCCACTAATCTAGTGGGGTGGGGAAGTGCAAGACTCTCATTTAGTTAAAATCATTACCCCTCCCACAAGATAGATAGAGATAAAGAGATTTAGAGGGAAAGGAGAAAATGGGGAGTTGGAAAGAGAAGGGCAGACGAGGTGACAGGAAAATATGAGAAAAAGAGCAAGAGAGAGAAAGCGAGAGAGAGAGGGGGAAATGAGGGATGAAGAGCAACAATAGCGTGAAGGTCAATCCTAAAATTAGTTTTTGCAAATTCTGCTGCACAGAGCATCACTTTCTCTCTCTCTCTCTAACTGATTCTCCTGTCCTCTCTGCCCCTGTCCCTTCCTCTCATTCATTCACTCACTCACATCCACACACACATTCATACACACACTGCAGAGAGGAGTGTTTTGCAGGGGGAACTCTTTGCAGCGGTCGATAGCACTTGGCGAGTGATCTATCGACAGAGCGGGACCGTGTGAGAGATGAGTTCAATATACTTCAATTTAGCTCCACTTGCTTTAATTACTTCCACCCTGTGTGTGTGTGTGTGTGTGTGTGTGTGTGTGTGTGTGTGTGTGTGTGTGTGTGTGTGTGTGTGTGTGTGTGTGTGTGCCCCAGAGGCTGAGTGGTGTTAGACTACCCGTGAAGGCTGATAATAAAAATACAGCTTTGGCCGTTATTGAATTCAGGGTCTGCTGAGTATTTAGGAGGGTCCTGGGGGTTTCGATCCCTCAAGGTGTGAATTTATTTAAAGAATGTGGTCAGTTTTTTAATCATTATGTCCACTTAATACAGTTTGTGATGCATAATCTTTTATTTGTAAAATTATATATTTTTGCAGCAGCTAGTTTTCCTCCAGGGATGAAGACTGTGACTCAGTCGGTTCAAGCCGAAATAAATGGCAGCTTTCATGCTTTAGATGATCTCAGAGGGAGAAATAATAGTGGAAAACACAGTAATCTCACTGGCTTTGTTGTGATTTATGAAATGCTGGATAATGACCAGGATAGTGGAGTGGTTAAAGTCCTATATATGCACATATCCTTGTGGTTTGTTCAGTTGCCTTTTATGCTTATACAAGGAGCTGTTGTGGCCGTGCAACTTATAACCTTTGTGTCTCACAATGGCAGAAGTAGTGTGAAGGTCCTTATAGTGCCCAGAGGAAGTGCAGGTGACTGTAGCAGTTAGTAGGATGATTTCAAAATACCTCGGGAATAATATACATACTAGCAGCTCTAAAACTAAACTTTTAAACAAAGTTTAAAAATGAAATTATAATTATCCTTGATTCAGCTACAAATTGACATTTTCACATTTCTGTTTCTGCACAGGTGAAATAAACTAGATTAACTGTGTTTATCAATTAACTTTAGAGTCAGGCTCGATGGTGTAGGTTTTTTGTCAACACATGAAGTCAGCACATTTAAAACAGGGGTTTTGAGCAACACTTAATTTCCTTCCTTCTGGTGAATTTTTAAGCAGCAATTTGTGCCTTCTCTGCATCAATTTAAGGTGGAAATAGCTTTAATGTCACAAAATAAAATATAAATTTAAAATATATATATATATAACAAAGATAAAGGTTGTCTCATTTTTCCTTAATCAAATTGTGAGTTTAACGACAGAGGATATTGTATGTATGCTTACAGATTGTAAGGCCTTTAAGCAAATTTGCAATTTGTGATATTGGGCTATACAAATCATATTGGCTTTACTAGTATATTTTCCAAAATGAATTCCTTTGACCATGTAGTCAGTGGTTCAGTTTCTTGCTCTTCTTGTCAATCTACAAATGGTCCTTCAGCAAGACTCTGAGCCCCAAATTGCTCCTCATGTATGTTTATTGGAAAATAATGTCAGTTGTTTGGGTTAAGAGGGTTGCTAATACTGAAACATCTGAACTAAAATGGTCAGTCATGCATGAAATTTGCACATACAATCTGTTTGCTCCTTTTTGCGACTTTTATGACTTTAATTAATTCGAATTCTGGTTATTATGATCAATTAAAATGTAAAATACTATTTAGTTAACTCAGTGTAGATAATTTATTTCCTATAAATTAAGCCATGCTCCAAGTGTTGTGGGACCTTCTATAAATTCAGTGTATCCAATACATTGTAAATACATTATTGTGCATTCTGCACATGTATAAATTAATTCTTTTCTAATGTTTCTCTCTTTCAAACTTCCCGTCTGTCTACACTGTGACAGTTTTTTCCCCTCTCTCCCTCCCTGTACCCCTCCTCGTCTGGCAAGTTAATGGATGTTTCTGCTCCTATTAAGAATTTAAGAGTGAATTTGTCTGTGAATCCATATCATTGAGCGAACATGTCCGCTGTACGCCACATAAATGATTTTACACCACAAGGGTGGAGAGCCACCGGGGAATAAGTGTCTGCTGTCTCATCTCTAATCCCTTCTTTCCTCTCCTATCAGGTCAGTTCCCAATACCTCTTTCTCTGCACTTCCTTTCTGACCAGAGTTGCCATTTCAGTTCCAACAAGCTTGCATACATGAAGGGGGGTTTTAAAAGAAAAATCAAAAACTACTAGGTGAAGACATTTCAGCATCAGACAGCAATTTCTCCACTTCCAAAATTAGGTCTTTCTTGTATTTGTGCTTTTTTTGTGTGTAATTTTTTTGCTTTGGAGTTATTGACTACTGGAAGCGCTGTAGAGTGCTGATGAGCATGTATCCATGTCTACTGAGGTTATGCCAGATTTGTGTTGCAAAAGGTAGCAATGCCATTATCAGAAAGCAGAAAAAAAAATGACAAAAAGAAGAAAATTCTGCAGGGCTTCTGACTGAGCTTCTGTAGCTGGATCAAGTAATATTTTTTTAGCTAGCAATGTGGTTCTAGGAATGGCAGTGATGTTGTGTCGGTGTAACACTGTTCTAAACTGAAATATTTCAATAGATATTTGATAGGTTGCCATGGAATTTGACACAGACACCCATGGTGTCCAGAAAAATTAATCCAAATCACTTTGGTAATCCCTTGACTTTTCATCTGACCATCATTGGGTCAAAACTCCCAACCCTGTCTCTTAGAAATTATGTTTCTATATTGATAAATTGCAGTTATAATTGCATTGTGGTGATAACACAATTGCTAGCTATATTGGATATATCAGATACAACATTTCTTGAGTTTATGATACATCACATTTACTGCTTGTACCATGCTGGATTCACACGGAGGTAGTTAGGGTGGATGACGGATATACAAAGTACAGTATCAGAGCCCCTGGTTCACATCCAGACTCCTGTCTTTGTCACTAAAGCACTTTGCTTAAGGTAAAGGAAAAACCATGATTTTAGTTAAATATTAATAAAAAAGGTAAAAATAAAAAATAAAAATGCTGTAGTCTCTACAAGTACTAAGTACAGCCTCACAAGCATGGCTTTAGATAGTCTTATTGTAATGTTAAAATGCTAAAAAATATATATATTTGAGAACTCATTCTCCCACATTTTAAATGACTAACTAACCATAGGATGTGTAGCTGCAGTGTTCCTTTCTTACTTGACTCCTTTCTTTCAGTCATTTGACATTCAAGAATAAGAGCCTGGAGATTTCACAAAGTAGCCTACAACTAAAAGAGGAAATGAACTGAAACTCATTTACTGTCCTATAGAGCATGTTCACCTCTGCTAGCTTAGGTCATTATTCTGCCCGAGTTCGTCAACACAATAAGCATTTCCTGAGCAGGTTTAAAGAAAAAAACAATCTGAGATCACACATGCAGGTTCAACTATAGCTGTTTATATACATCTGTGTATGCTGGAAAACGGGCATCACAGAGACTCAGGTGCATAATTCAGTCAGCTAAATTTATTAAAGTTATGAGGGAGAAACAGTTTGCAGTCATAGACAAACACTGATTTCAAAAGCCTTGCACCACCAATTATGGCCTGTTGATATGTTTCCATGACTTAAAAGAGAATTATTTTTTATGGGCCGATGAAAATGGTAATGGCAGCACCCATTGTAAACTTATGAAAACCTCAGAAACAAACTTTGTCTTTCATAAAAGACAAATAATGGATTTGAAAAAGATTTCCTTCTCTGCCCAATTTTATTCCATGGTGTTTGTAATTTGTGGTTTGTGGATATGGGCTGAAGACGGTAGTTAGATGGGTATTCGACATGGAATCCGCACGTCGCCTTCAGCTCAACAACATGTTGTACGGCTGCTACTGAACTGTAGATGATAACAGGGTGGAAAATATGTGCACCGGTGTGAATCTTTCATCTGCAATATGTCAGGTAACACTCTTTCATTGAAACAGAGAGAGAGAGAAAAAAACAGCAGTAGGGTGTAGAGGTGCACATCAGGCACACTTGTTTTACTACAGCCTGCGATGTGGTGTGTCTCTGTATTGTTGTGTCTTCTAAAATCATTTAACACTTGTTTTGGCCAACCTCCTCACACTGTTTAGACTGTGCTTTCTATTATTTCCCTTTAATAATGATGCTTATGTTACTTGGAGTAATAACCTGCAACTTTTTAATACCATGTGTAAAAAAAAAAAAGCACATTCATCTCGCATTGTTGAGTACCCTAACTCTGATTATTTTGACACCAAAAGCAGTGGGCCCCTATAAGGAGGACCACTGCCTTAACTGTACAGGTATTAGTCTCTGCATATCAGACAATTGGTAATATTAACTGTAAAATACAAAACTAAAGTTTATCTGTATGCAATTCCTTAACACTCCATATTGATGTAATTTTCAACTAGCCCATGTACTTCAACAGCATAATCAAATTCCTGAAATTTAGTTTTGACTTTTGGTTTTGGTGTGCCACCCCAAGATTTCGAGGGGGATCTTGGGGTGCCACTGGCTGAGAGCACTGAGTGAAACAACACAGTTGCAGGTTATAAAACTAAAACAATGAGCTGAAAGACACTAAAACACTCCATTGAGCTGACAGGAACTGCACGGTTGTAGACAACTCTCTGTAGTTCAACACACCAAGTGACACATTTCACATTCCATATATATATATATATATATATATATATATATATATATATATATATATATATATATATATATATATATATATATATGAGTTTGATCTATTGTTGATATCAAAATGTTGCTTAGTGCAGTTTTAAACAAACCATTTGTTTGTTTGTTTTACTATTTCAGTAGCAAAAGTGGAAGTACAGCAGTATGACATTATACTGCTGCAAAATGTGTTGAGACCAGGTGGATGGTTTGGCATATAAAGTATGTGATTTAATAACTCCAGAGACACTGGTTCATGTCCTGCCAACAGTCAACACTGGTTTCTTTTAAGGTGATCTTTCCTTTCAAGTTCAACTGCACCCATGACCACAAGCTTTCCTAAAACACACATGAATCACATCCTAAGGGCCCCAATCATTTAGAGATCTATCAATCAGGACACACACATTTAAACTCCGTGATCAATTGTGGGGTGAAACTCCTACTGTGTTTGATATCTTTGGAAATCTGAAGTTTAAGTTTGAGCCTGTTAAGATGGAGTCACTGGTGAGCAAGTCAGAGTTTCAGAGGTTAAGTCATTTGTTAGTCAAAAGTTGGATGAGTTCATAGCTGTCTAATATGTCTAAGAATTTGGAAAGGACACACAGTTTTTTTTTTTCTTTTTGTCTGAATTCACCACAGCTGAGTCATTCACACAGCACCATTAATCTCACGCACAGAGAGGTGATGACAGACTGTGCACGCATGTCTTAAGTTTGTGTGCGTGTGTGTTGATGACTGCAGGAAGAACACCTGTGTGGACTCCGCTAGTCGTAGATACACACCAGCAGAGATCACTGACTTCTACACCTGCCTGCTGAGAAAAACAAAAAGAACACACACACACACACACACACACACACACACACACACACACACACACACACACACACACACACACACACACACACTTTATAGCACATTTATGAAAATAACTTTGTGTCAATTGTCACAATATTCTGAAAGAAGTATTTGAGACTGTTACTGCATTACTTATTTCTCTCTTAAAATGTTTTTTTTTTTTTTAGTGTAAGGTTTAGCTGTGAAATGTAGCCACTTTACACTGCCAGTTCAAAGTGGGGAATTGCGTCGTCATGCTGCCTCACCATTCTGTATAAAAGGCATAATCGCAGAATGGGGCAACAGAGTTGTCTCGCTTTTAAGCCGCCACAGGAGGCATCAACAGCTCTGAAATGGTCTCTGTATAAACAGTATGTAAAAAGGACTTGAGAAAGATGCTCTTGCTGATGGACTGTGCTTAATTCTCCCACTTAACTGTTCCAACATGGCAGCTTTGTCACAAACATACATCACTAGTATAGTATGCTACACATAACAACACACTACCTTCTTATTAAAATAACTCGATTGACTTTTGGTTTCATATTAGACACAAACAGCAGGCTCATTGGTGAAAGTCCAGAGTTTGTATGACCTATCCACCTCCCCACCCACCCCTTTCTCGCTCTCTAGGAGAGTTGCCCAGAGTATCAAGAAATGCAGAGCATCTCATACTGCTGCTTACAGGTGTGTCAGTGTCTGACGCAGTCGAGCAACTGACTAAGCGTCAATATTTTATGAGTTGAGACTGGGTTGTTTTAATCAAGTTTTACTTGATTTAACCCTTTGAAACCTGAGCAAATTAGCTTGATTTCTTTCAAAAACATTGGAGGAAGGCAATCAGCTATTAAAGATTTGCAACAAATTAGTGAAAAGAACACAAAAATTACCTCAACAATTAGCATAGAAAGTAAAGTAAAAAACAAATGCAAACAATTAAATAACCTGAAAAAAGAGCTAAAAATTGAAAATGTTATCGTTTCTGTAACAAATTTTAAATATGTAATGTTGATAGTCATAAATATAGTTTCTGGACATTTTTGCCATTTTTGGTTAATTTTCTGTATTTCTCTCTCTATCTCTGCTTTTATCATTAATTTTCAGGTTATTTTCATGCGACCTTTTACTAGTTTCTTACAATTATCTCACTGCCTTATCCCATGTTTTTGAAGAGAAATAAACCCTCTTGCTCAGGTTTCAAAGGTTTAAATACTTTTGAAAAGTTTTTGAATGCCGCACAAGAAAAACTGATGTCTATCCAGGTTTCAAAGGGTTACAGAGAAGAGGATCTCTTTGTCCATTTCCTACTTCTGTGGCTCTCGGTATCTCTGTCTGGACCATTACCATCTGGATCCAGCAGTGGAGATCTAACCAGTCCATGGAAACCCCCACAGAGGACAGAAAGAGAGTGACGAGAGAGGGGAGAAGTGCAGCTATACGCGCGCACACACACAAGCCTTTACACATCAGTCAGACAGCCCTCTAGTCAGGAGAACCCCTGGCTCACCTTCACACAGATTCAGATCATACACACACGCGCGTGCACACACACACACACACACACAGAAGTTGTACTGACATGAATCTACGCAGTCACTTTGACTCACATAAACATGCTTCCCCCTCCCTGCAAACACACACACACACACACACACACACACACTTCAAAGGAAGATTGTAACCTGACAGACCAGCAACACGAAGAACCCACATCCAGCCCCCCCAGAAACCCACCTGTTTCTTACAAACTTTCAAGTCATACTTCTCTCTCTCTCTCTCTCTCTCTCTCTCTCTCTCTCTCTCTCTCTCTCTCTCTCTCTCTCTCTCTCTCTCTCTCTCTCTCTCTCTCTCTCTCTCTCTTTCTTTCTTTCTGTGTCTGACATACACTCTCGGTCCGTGTATGCTGGTACTCAGGCGCTGTCTGTCTGATGTTCTCTCCATCTCATCCTACACTGTATACCCTTATTCAAGGATTATACACACACTGAGCTGTGTCTTAACTAGACACAATGTAGCCATGCTTCTGCCTGCACAACTGGGCAGATGTGAACCGCAGCAGCCTGTAATCTTATCTGAAACATGTTACCGAACAACTGATGAGCCTGTATGCTGGCAATGACCTGTACATGGCAATATCTCCTTGATGTGAATCGCAGCTGGAGACATAAAACAATTTGAGATGAATCTGACAGAAATGGTGTTTCCCCAGTGTCAGGCAAACATTGGCCAGATGTTGAGGACAGATACAGACTGATAGGCATCAAGTTTTTTTCTGCTTCGGTACTGTGTAAGGTCAGTGAGGCCTTTGTTGAGCCTTTCTGCTCCCATCCTCAGTACGCAGGGTGCTGTGGATGTCACAGTGGGGGGGGTTCATGCATTGTACTTCACTCACAACACTATAGAGCTTGCTAGAGCACTTATCCTGTGCAAAGTAGAACAAAGGTTACTTCGCATTATGTGGGGGTGAATTCCTACATCACACGTGGTCCCTAGGTAATTCTAGTCCTGTGTGAAGGGGGCTTAAGGTGCGCCAAGGTAATTTAAAAGATTGACAAGTTACAGAGCTCTGGTAACTGAATTATGCTTACTCCAGTTTCACTCCACTTTGCTTCATAATAATTTACCTAATGATGCATGTAGAAGAAACAGCATTGTTCTTGTGCTGCAAAGAGTAATTCCTTACATACAGTATATACTGTTGATCAAGATCATATAGTTATTGCACTGGTCTGTTTGGATGCTTGGCAGACATTCCTGAACAGGTTTTTTTTTTTAAATCTAACCTGTAACCCAACAAAATAATGTAGTAAGTTTACTAACCAAATGCTGCTTCGTTTTGGAAGTAACTGCCAGTCATAGCTGTAGATTTCAATATTTAGAACTTTTGCATTTGTGGCCCTATTGAGTTTAAGTCACATCACACACATCATGATGCCCAACCATGACTTTTTTTTCCTCAATCTAACACTAACCTAACCAGGTGGGTGCCAAATCATAAGATATCATGCCAAATGTACGAGGATATGTTGAATGATTGAAAGCTCTGGACCTTCAGATGAGATTGTTTAGTCAATTACTGTTTCGAAGGTCAGGAATGCACTTTTTAATTCAACCCACAATCTGCCTTCAGTAGGCTGCAAAATGATCATCCCCTTATTAATCATATGCCTCTTATTCCACCTTAGTCTATTATTTTCTAACTCAAGCTCTCATCTTCATAGCAGCCTTTTTCTCACCTTTGCCACAGTGACATCTGGTCAATTCAGTCTCAGGTGTCATACGAAAAAGGGATGACTCAACCAAGACAGGCGGATGAAGAGAGGGATAAAGTGATGATGATGGGGAGATGAAAGAGTGTGGCGGTGCTCTCGACCTGCCAGTCACTTGTCTAATTGCAGTGTCTGTCAAAGGAAGCGCGTGCTGTCTGTCTCCTCACTTAGATGACTTCATGTTATTTTCCTTCTTTCCCATCACTCTATCTCTTTTTGTTGAATCGTACTCTTAACCATTTGTCACCTTTGTCTCATTCATAATTTACAATGTCTCTCTTTTTCCCATCTAACTGTGACATATTTTTAGGCCAGAAAAAAAATCAAATTATAGATTCTGCAAATTAATACCGTCAGTTAAATGTTTAAGCTACGAAGTCTTTACTCAGAAGTAACTGAAGGAAAAGAAATTCTCTGCCTCCTAACTTATGCAAGAGTGATCACTATCACTACACATGCTATCACTTTGACACGTACACTACAATGGCAATATGGTTACCATGGTAATGGATTACATTGAACTACTAAGTACACCTCTATTCTCTGTTTGAAAAAGAATATTAACCCAAAAAAATACAGGCGGTAACACTGGTTGGAGTGGGGCTTGAAAGCTACAGTAGGTAACTTTGATTTTAGAAAATAACTTTTTCTCATATTTGTTAAATCTGTCACTATATCCTGACAGTAGTACACAAGACAAATAATCAGTGAAAAATCATGCTCCTCTGGCTCCTCCTGCGGCTCTAAATTGCATTTGCATGAATCCACCAATCAGATCCAAGGAGTCTCTAGTGCAGTGTCCATGTCTGCACTGCAAACAACAGCATGCATGGCAAAGACAAGTGAACAGACAAAGACCTGTGAAAGTGAAAGCTTGCATTTATCATCAGTCTTCTTCTGTTTACTTGTCTTTGCCATGTACACTGTTGCTGCAGCGCAGACACTCAGTACATTGACATGCACCATTAAGTGGAGTTACAGTTATAGCTCGATTAGGCCATTTAATTTGACTACTGTCCTTTTCTCATAATACAAGCACCAGAAGAGAATACATTTTTGGATGAAAGTATGTCCATCTCCGCCACAGTGGGTGGCGATATGCCCCTTCAGTTAGTTGCTTTTGGGCCTTATTCCGGTTGCTAGCTTGTCTGGTATGTATAATAGATCAATCGGCAAACAAACTGCATGTTGAATGGTGACAACATGGGTAACTTTACAGTGCTGTACATTTTGTCAGTACTCTACTTTTTACCTTTGTGTTATTTTTTTTTCTGCTCTTCTATTGTTTTTCCCAGCTGTCTTCTACTAATTTTTACTGTTCGACTTCCGGTTTAAAGCCTGGCATCGGGACTATAGAGCATGAGCAGCCTAGGCCAGTTCAGGTCCAGTTGAGGCGTATACATGAAGGAGTAAAGTGACCTCCAACCGTATTATCTACGTGTGTTAGTCTACGAAATTCAACAAAATTCAACTTAGTGCAATTTCAGTTGGACTTACACATGTACATGTATTTTAAAAGTCCAGTTTTAGTCATACTTACATGATACTTTGACTTTTTCTAACATCATGTTCATGTATTGAGTGAAAAATTATACTCCTCTGGCTCCTCCTGGTGCTTCTAATGGCATTTGCAAGAATTCACCGGCCTGAATTAAAAAGAAACAATTAGAGCAGATAAGTTTTTTAATGCAATGTCAGTGTCTGCACTGCGAACAGCAGTGTACGAGGTAAAGACAAGTAACTGGAAGAAGACCTCTGAAAGTGAGAGCATGCTTTTTGTCATCAGTCTTCTGTTTACTTCTCTTTGCTGTGTACGCAGAAGCACTACGAGGAGGAAGGGGAAAAAATGTTCTGTTTCATGTACTACTGCCAGGATATTGCAACCATTTAAGCAAATATTATATAAAAAGTCAAAAAGTCCTTCTCACTGTAGCCCTTACTGTACATTCTTACTGTAGTACCTGTTGCTCCAACAATAGCTCCAAATAAAATTTGGGCCAGCCTTGACGAGCTGAAAAATGTCATCCCATCGTTTATCACCAAGCAAATCATGATTAACAGCTCATGGCAATAGTGTGCTGTTTTTGACTGGATAGATATGGCTCTATCACTGACCCATATGACACAAGGTCATTCACTGCAGATATGAATATACCTCTTCAATCATACCGAGAGAATGGAAAATGGCAGTTCATACTGTGATGACAAAATATAAAAGAAAAATCTTTCACTGCTTGTTCTGAATATCTTTTTTTATTTTAAGTCATACCTGTAAAAATATATTCTCAAAATAAATAAATATATGAAATAAATATACTGTATGTCATAAGAAAAAAAAATTCATAAATAAGAATAAAATCTGTTGACAGGGTTGTTAAGGTGTCCTTGTTGGCCCCGTGCTCGTTGTTTGACTGCGGTCAGTGGGAGAACAACAGAATTCCTTCACTGGGTTCGAGAATGAGTCTCTAGATTTCCATCTGAACGCGCAGTATTCCACCACAGGACACCACAGAGGAAGTCCATATAAAACTCCATTGAATCAGTCCTTCTCCTCTTGTCTCTCATGCACTTTGTAGAAAAGACATATTTTCTGAGCAGCATCTCTCTTTGGAGCAGTTTCAAAGGGAATCCATCCTTGCGATCCCAACAGACAGTCCGATAAAGATGATTCCCCCAGTTCTCAGACCCGTTTCCCCCAACAGACGTGACTGATTTCCAGTGCATGAAACTACCTTTTTTATGTAAACCAGCCACACTGTATAGTGGATTGAGCATTTAAATAAATCATTTACTTAGCAGCCACAGTAGTGTTTTGAACAAAATAAATGAAAACAGTGAAATTGAAAGCCACAGCAGTAAAAAGCTAGCAGTCAGTTGTTATTCTCACCCGTTAGTTCCCACACTTTTGTCCTCTTGAACATGCAGCTTGGACTAGCGGGAGTTCGGATTCAGTTTACCTGCAGAAATTGTCTTTTTAGCCACCAGGACCCTTTACATTGGCCGGTAAAGGGGCTATATTAGGGGCCCAAGTGTCTGTCATGGGGCCCTCACATCTTCTACAGAAGATTCCTGGTGCTGGTCAGTCAAACTCCCCAGCTAGTCTGGTTCATAGAGCTTCTCTTTCCTTCCTCCATGCTATCGGAGTGTTGATTTGGTGCACTTTTTGTGATCTTGTTTTGTCCAAGATCTTCCATCTCCCTCAAGAAGGAGTTGGGATTAGGTGCACTTGGGTTGCTTTTCAGCTCGGACTGGCTCTGACAGGGACAAGGTAACACCCCATCAGTCTCAGCTCTGGCCCAGTATGTCTCTGTATAGCTCTGGTACTCTGTCCGGGTCTACAGGCCTCGGTAAGAAGTGAGTGAACCTCTGATGTCGCCTTGACCTCGTTCCATCCCGGGATGTCCCATCTTTGTTCAGAGCAACAAAGTAAAATGCACCTTTTTCTCCATGCCGGTAGATGTTGGACGAGTAGGTGTTGTACCAGTTTTCTTCAAATTGTTCCCGAAAAACGGATTCTGCTGATAGTTTCTCCTGCAGAAAGACAGGTGGAGGAAGAGATTTGTTTAGTGGTGCAAAATGGACCCAAATTGGATATGTTGAGATTTGGTATACAGATGGATGTGTGTGTTCAGTGTATGCTTAATAGCGTGTGCACTTACCGATCCATACAGTTCTCCCTTGCTGTTCATGGCGAGGTAGAGGCCGCTGTCCACCCCTCTGATGCTAACCAGTCCCACAGCTAGACTGATGAACTCCAAGATACCTGCACACATATACATATCACATTAGATTCACTTGTCAGAACCTTTTGCTCAAAACAACTCACGATAAGCACATTTACTCACGTATGAAAAGACACATAAAAAATGATTTTAATTTGTGAGATAATTTAGATATTTAGGCCAAATGGAACATCTGAAGAAGTATCGCCTGTGAGAGTGTAACTGACCCACACTTGCAAAAAAGAAAAGTACAGTTAACAACGGCACCAGCTGACTCTGACAAGCAAGGCTGGGTGTCTGGAATGGCCTCTGGCATGAAGGTACATCCAAGTCTCAAATGGAATAAATCAAGTGCCAGAAGTGCTACAGCCTCCAGCACTAAAAGAAATCTCTCAGAGGTCTCTTTTTGATCTACTGTAAGCTGCAGCTGTTTATCTTGATAAATGAAGATAAGCTGGTAAGAGTAAAGAAAAGCTTGCAATCTAATCTCAAAGAGGAAATGTGGTGAAAAAATGTTTAAACATGAAATACACAAAGCAATGCCCCTTCTGGGGAGCTTATTCATATTGATATAAATTATGTTTTTGATGATGCAGTATAACATATGCTGTTAGTACCATAGACTACAGCTCAGTGTTTCAACAGCAGCAGCTGCCATCACAGTGGACCACTGCATGTAGCATTTGATTACACTAACTTGTATGGCATGGTTATTATCATATGATATTGATAGTTTTTATTAATCACTCACAGAAATATTACACTAAACTTTACCTGTGTGTGTGTGTGTGTGTGTGTGTGTGTGTGTGTTCCAGTGCGTCTATCATAAGGATACCTGTCAGACACTATCTTACAATAGAGCCCATAACAGTAATTCCCCAATAGACTACTACTAACAACAATAATAATAATAACAATAATAATAATAATAATCATATCAATGATGATGATCATGATTATTATTACTTTTATTATAGGTTTATTTGTAAAGGGGCGTGTACCGAATCTGCTGTGGTCCTTCCTAGTGCCCTGCACGGTGCCGTCGGGACGGATCTCCAGGTGAAACCCGGTCCTGCAGTAGAGCTGTCGCCGCCTCAGAATCCCCTTCAGATGGCTCAGGTCCGCCAGGCTCCGGGACAGCCTCTCCGCAGACACCAGGTGCTCCTGCTGCTGCCGCCCGTGTCCCCCCATCATCAGTCCGGTCACCGAGTTGTAGTCCACCGCCCCGGCTGGGGTGAGAACGAAATGAGAGCCAACGGGAGCCGGAGCGGCACCCGCGGGGCCAAAGCTGTCCAGAAATCCGTTGACGAAGCTCCCAACCTCCGCCGCTGCCCCCATCACAGATAAGACAGCCGATGCGGTTTTTTACAGCTCAGGAGACCCAAGTGATAAGCAAAGAGCCTCGGTGCGAACCAGCGAGCGAGGGGGTCAGCCCGAGAAGCGGAGGAAAAGAAAAGTTGGGCGGAGAAAATCCCCAATGAGTGTGCGTTTTGGCGCAGTCACCAGCAGCACAGTTAATTAGATTGACATCTAATTGAGATTAAACTCCCGCGTTATCTTGATGTATGCAGGTATCCCCGGCTGCAGCAGCTCGTGTCCCTTCTTCTCCTCTCTTCTTCTGCTATTTATCCCTCTCTCCACTCCTCTGTCCGCTCCCTCTCTCTCTTCCTCACCTCGGGATACTCCCCTTTGCTCCGGTGCACTTCAGGGTTTTCCTCTCTCTCTCTCTCTCTCTCTCTCTCTCTCTCTCTCTCCTCACTTCAGCCTTTCTATTCCTGCGGTACACACTGAGCTCTCTCAGTTCCTCCAGTGGCAGCATGTAGCGCAGTGCACTCAGCATCTATATAACGCAATACTCCCTATGGAAATTCACCCTGATTTGCCTTTTTATGCAAATGCGTCCCGATCTCCTCCCTTTATGGCTTAATATCTGCTCCTGTTTGAATCTGCGGCCCTTCATCCCTCTACTCGTCGCTCTCCTGTCTCACCTTTGATGTTCAGTTTCAGTGCGGAGTGCGCAGGGACTTGGAGAGGAAATTAAAACTACTAATAAAATGAGCACGACAGGTCTCTCCCCCCGCTTCCCCTTGCAACAATACAGTAGTTACACTGAAGCTCATATGACCCAATGTCAGCAGCGTACAGAAAGAGAGAGTAGAAGAGAGATTTTGATACACTCTCTGACCAGATTTATATTACATATATATTTGGAGGAAATAGTGTCAGCACCATAGAAGCAGCAAGATGTGTCAGTGCATGTCACAGCCTGAGACAACCAACACAGCAGCTCACACTGCCTTTTCATTTAGCTTACTTTACTCACTTTATACTGATTTTGTTTGTGTGTGTGTGTGTGTGTGTGTGTGTGTGTGTGTGTGTGTGTGTGTGTGTGTGTGTCTGTGCGTGCGCGCTATGTATGTATGTACGTGTGTTTTTGTGTATGTTTATATAGACAGATGGATGGAGAGATAGATTAACCTGGAAATTAAATATATATCGAATTAATGAATATATTTAGTATATGTGAAGTAATTTTGTTTTGTTTTATGAAATGCTTTGGTGACAGCATTTTTGTTCGTGCTAATATACAATTTGAATTTGAGAGAGTATATATATATGTCAGACAGCATGAAAAGTGATATTGCCATTACACCATTAACACTTTACAACCCCACACCCCTTGGTTCGAAATGACTCAGGTGCAGCAGGAGACACACAGAGAGAGAGAGAGGAAAGCCCCCATTTGCGTAATTTTCGCACTCGGCTGTTGATTTATTGCCCTCGTTTTATGTAACCCAGCCGCGCGTTTACAGCGCCCGCACAGACACAAACATGCACAATCGCACACACGCGCCCACACACACCTGTGCAAACGCCATCACTTGACTGTCAATCCCCTTCATTGATCTTTCCACTGCGCTTTGAACAGCGCAGGAGCCCATATATCCTTAATTGTGGTTTTAAAAGACGAATCAAAGACACAGACGCTTCAAAGTGCAGGGATCTTGTAAGGGGATCAGGCAATAACAACCAGAAGAGGGGAATATACAGTACCTGTTTGAAGTTCGAGCTTATAATACCCCGACACTTGACACTTGAAGGGCTTCAGAAGCTGTTAATTCCTTATGTAAATGAACGAGGTTTGTTACATCTTTTTATTGACCATAACTGTGAACATAATGACCATATATGTGCCATACATTGCAAGCTAAATATTTTTATTTCCATGCTTTTCTGCAGAAAAGCATTAGATTAAGATTTGCGAATCTTTACATGCGTTTTTTGTATCAGACTAATGCAAAATATGAAGATAAATTGATGATTGTCAAATGTGGGGTTTTGACTTATAGCTAGGATCAACAAAAGTGTACCAATTTTCTTTCTTCGTGCCATGTAATTTGGTCTGTGTTTCTTGTGGTTTTATCTAAACAGTGGCACGGGGGCCCGTGTTCCAGCCCATAGTATATGGCATTGATTTTGGCAGCTATACAGACAGACACACGTTCGCGCACACAGCTAACGCGCACACACAGCTGCCCCCTCCCTTGGGAGTTGCATTGATGAATGGGTTTAAGGTGCAGAGGTGTTTGTGTGCGCGTGTGGTCGCGATGCGTAGGTCATTTTGTACTCGTTTCGATTTTCTATTTTATTTATTTATTTATTTATTTATTTATTTATTTATTTATTGTAGCGTGAAAGAAAGACGGAGGCATTGTGGGACAACGGTTGGCCTGTGCGTAATTTTTTCTTTATTGAAAAAGCCCGTTATTCACTGGGTGTGTGCGTAAAACAGACAGACTGAGTGGACATATGTGTGTGTGATGTCCGTCCTCCGCCTCCTCCTTTCCCTCGCTTCATTAGTATTTATGACCAGCAAGAAAGGGAACTTTTTTAAAAGGGGACAAAATCGATTGAAATCGCCTCCAGGCTGATCAGAACCTGATGCATTGGTTATCGACTAGGCCACTATGAAGACGTCAACTACAATGCCACATTTCTATGCGCGCTTTCAATGTGCAAGGAAACGGTTCCCAGGGTCACATGGTTTGCTTTAAAATATATTCTATGTTGGTTTACTGCCCTGTTTGTGACATGGGACACGGAGTGAAGCCAACCATGCAGCCACTATAACATTCATGGAGGAGGAGGAGGCCCCCAGGGTTATACCCCCACCCCTCACCCACTAACCCACCCACACACACACAAACACACACACACACGCACGCACACAAAGAAATTACAACCTAATCGAATGCCTGGATAATGGAATAACTGAATACGTATAGCCTAGAGGTTATTAATGCAAGTGGTCTCCAAACTGGGGTCTGGGGAAATCCAGGGGTCCTTGAAAGCGGGATTCAGAAGGCCCCTATCAAAATGTAGACTTGTTTAATTCCATCATAATTTAATCTTTATGCCACCTAGATAATGGCTTAGACCTCTTTAGATTTTACTCTAACCCCAATATAAAATCTGACAAGTTGATTATACTTAAAAAAATCTAGGACACTGATTGCCTTGATGAAATTTAGGTTTATTTTATATCTAATTGTTAAGCTGAAGTTTCTTAAATTGTTGCGACTTAAAAAGGACAAGTTTAATTAAAGCAGTCTTTTTAAGTTTTAGCAGCTTCAGTAAACCATGTATATTGTGCTATATATCTGTTTTCTGCTGGTTGCAAGCAGGTCAGTCATATTTGTATTTTTCTTAACCATCTTAACAAAACAGAACTTGTAGAACTTCATCATAGGTTAATTCCTCTGTCATGACCAAATTAAGTCAGACTAACTTGGTTTACTCAAGTCGCTAACTTGTTGGAAAAAACAAGGTAATTTCACTTGTCTTGTTTAAGTGGCAACAACTACACAAAATTAAGTAAAAAATACAGCTAAATTTTAAGCAACAAATAGATATAAAGTAAACAAAAATTACGATTAATGGTTAAATTTACTATCCTTTTTCAAGGCAATCAGTTTCCAAGATTATTTTAAGTAAGACCAACTTGTCAGAGTTTACAGTGCACTTTAATGTGCCCAGATAGGTCTGGGCTTTTAAAATCAACCACAACAAATGCTTTTTGTTCTTTATTTAGACAAACTATTATCAAAGGACCTAATATGTTTCTGCTCGAAGCTCTGTTATTAAATTAAATTACAAATTAGATGTCAAAATTCAACTTTTGAGAACTTTATACATGTCAATCGTAATTTTGCATTCATTGTTAAACATTTACATCTCAGTCAGTCAACCAATTAGGGAGTGTATTGTAATGATTAGACACCATAATAGGCTTATCTTGTTTAGACTTTGACCAAATTAAAAATCAAAGGAACAAATTAAAGGCTTAATAGCTATATTCAACCCTTTAAAGGGTTTATTTGTACCGAAAAGGTTTTGATAGTCATTGTTTGATCTGTTTTCAACTTTTTGCTACATGGAGCTCATAGGTTAGAGTGATCCACCGTGCTTCATGTGTGAACAGGTGACAGGGCCATCTATTAGGCTTCTCCCCTTTATTCTCCCAGCATCAAAGTCGTAAGAAAAGCCCCATCAGGTTAACATTAGTCTCAAATGTAAAGACTTAAATGAAGAGTTCATCTTTGATTTTCGTTTGATATCTGCTTTCGAATGGCTCCTTTCATCCTGAACTTCCCACTGGAAATTTGATACCACTGACCTTCATTAAAAAGTGAAGATTGAAATATGTTGATATCAATGATTACTTATAATTTCCCCCATGTAAAACGAGATGTCTTTCAAGTTTATTCCAAATTGTAAACTTACATGTTGTGAGATATTTGAGCTAAAAGACCACTTACAAATGTGGCTCCTTTTCAAATGTTTCGTTGGAGTAGGCCATGGGTGTCCAAACTTTTTATGGGGGTCAGATTCAATAATATGAAAATATCTGGGGGCCAGCTGATTTTGTATCATATAGGTAATTTAAAAATCACAAACAAATGAAATAAATGCATGTGCTTATGTTTTGACCAAAAAATACTCAACTTTCCATTTCTGCGGCCATGCTTCTACCTAAAAGGCAATGTTAGTTGTTTGTTAGCTGTTTGTTTACCCTCTGTTTATGAAAACACATTAGTTCCACCTGCGTGGTTCCTATTTGGTGAATACAAAAGCAACACAAAATGCTTTACAAAAAGGGCATTATATATATATATATATAAAATAATATATAAAAGGGCAATATAAAATGACATTTAAAAGCAATTCAAAGCAAACAAAAACATAATGAAGCATCATAGCTCAATATTATCAACACCATAAATTATAGAATTATGAATAATAATTAAATCACAAAATCATTAAATCATAAAATGATAAAACCATGAATCTTAAAATCAAATAGAATAAAAATGTAGCCACGGGTGCACTGGTTATCTCTCTGATTAAGACTCTATATTTAATGCAGGATTTTTATTTTACTTTTTCACTTATAACATGCTTTTTTTAATAAAGCAAAAGATCTGATTGTAAAATATGATTTCCTGCCAATTCATGACACTTTTTAGGCTACATCAGTTTTACATTACTGAATGCCAACACTTCAGTTTATTTGTTAAATTCTACGCATGTAAACTGAGTGAATGGAGTCCACTGTTTGTCTTTGACTACATTCTTGTTTATGATTGACTTCTGTTCAAATTAATCACTCACTCTCACTTAGTGAAGTACCAAATGGTCCCCTGTGTGTGTGTGTGTGAGACTTTGCTCTCAACCTCAGCATCATCAGTGCCCGCAGATCTCGCGATAAAGGCGAGAAAACGCGATAGTTTAGTGCTGCCCGCAAAGTTATAATCACAGCAGCAGCAGCACAGCCGCAGCCGCAGGAGCAGCAACAACAGCAGCAATGGCCGCCTTCCGCAGAGTGGTAACGCTGGCCAGTAAGCTTAACCTCTGGTCGACGGCGAAAAGCGAGCTCGTCGGTGGTCAGACGGCCAGTGGAGGCAGGGCAGGGAGGTGTCTGGCTGTCGGAATGTGTGTCGCTACGGGAGGCGCCGTGGCGCTTTACCTGTACAACGATATGAGGAGCGGCAGAGGCAGGAAGAGGATGGGGAGTCACAGCATCAACGGTCTGCCGTTACCGTCCATACCGACCGTTGAAGCGAAGGAGAGGGTAGGAGGTTCACTTTGTGACACGTAACGACATGGTTTGCAAAAAAATGTCTTCAGTGTTGTCAAAGGGGCCTCTGTGGGGTAAAAACACTGAGAGGAAAGGCAGAGTATTTTCATCCTTCCATCGACCCACATGGGCCTAGGTAGACGGGCCTGCTTGTGTTTTGTAGCCATGGTGTGATTAGCAGTTTATATGTTTTCCTCTCGGGCGGATAAACTGTGTCATTCATTCCCAGTACGCCCAGTGGAAACAGTTTGCTCACTGTTTGGCTGCAGGACGATGTGCGCGCGCAGATGCAGTAATGGCGCTCTCCGCTCGCGCTGGTGCTGAAATGACAACACGTTGAGGATGTTACTGTCAGTCAGGCAGAAAGCTGTGTGAAGGAACTGCTCACAGCAACAATTCAAATTCAGTAACACTTTTAAACAAGGTAAAGAAATTAGTTACTATTACCTACACGGCCCAGTTATTGAATAGCATAATTTAACAGTTCTTCTTTATGTTAAATGTAAATTAGCAATACCACACATTAAAAACACCCCATTTCAAGTTAAAGCCCTGCATTAAAAGTTTTTACTTAACTACCTTTTGCAGAAAAATAAACAAAAAAGTATCAAAAGTTACAGTCAAATATTAGAGTTACTTGCTATGTAGAAGCAACCTTTTCACAACTTTATATTATGTTAAATTAGTAATGTATTAACATGTAAACGTAATGTTAATGTTGCAGCAGTAATTGGAGCAGATTACAATGACTTTTATATGGTCTGCATTTTATAAGATAATAACATGTCTTGGAGAAATAAAACAACTAAAGTAACTGTAGCGGTCAAAATAAATGTACTTGAGGAAAATATTTTCCTCTAAGATGTCCAGACGTAGAAGTGTAAACTAGCTCAATGGATAAACTCATCCATTTCTTTACTTTTCATTTGTTTATGTGACTCAAGACCATGATCACATGGTATGGAACACAAACATTACATACAATAATAACAAAATAATGGCACAAGGCATGGCTGGAATACAACAAATGTTACTTAAACAGAGGAAGGACATTCTTCAAAACAGCACATAGCTTACAAATAGCTTAAAAAGGGTAAGAGTAAAATATTTCAAAATTGTACTTAAGGCCAATGCTTGAGTAAATTTACTCTTCTTAGTTACCTCTAACCACTGCCAGTATCTAACGATTAGTTCCTAGTAAAGCTGAAACAGTCATCTTATTCAGAAAAATAACTGGTAACAATTCTGATAATTTATTAATTGTTTTTGTTTAATTGTTTGTTTTTTTAAATGCAAAATTTCGGAATTTTCGACTTGATTGGACAAAATAATATATTTGATTAATCAGACAGGAAAATTTGTCAGTTGCAGCCCTATAGTTCCCACATCTTTGCATTTGCTGCTAATTTTAGTGCATGGGTGCATACAATACCTATGTGTGTATGTGCACATTCATATAAAGCAATGTACATTTGCATGCATATGTAGTATTTTGGGATTTGTTTGTATATGCATACCTAAGTTTAAGTAAGGAGCATCGGCCTATTTTTGGTTCATTGTTGTCACTTTTTGGCTGAAGATGCACTTTGATACATTTCTGTTTTTCTTGTTATTTATTTGAAGTTAAAGATGATACAACTGTAATATTATATCATGATATTGTGAAAGTGCGTCATAGTTAGTTGTTACGCACTATACCATTTTGTGGCTCCACGAGTTTAGTAGCGCATCAACCCAATGAACTTCAAACAGTTATCTGGAAATCAGCTTGTAGTTTATAAATGATACAAGTCAGGAACAACAGAATACTCATCATATTAAGAGTACATTTACACCAATATTCTCATCCATATGGAACAACAACCACTAAATAATAAGTAAGACAGCAACACCAGATATTAGGCAGCTAACTAGTGAATATGTATTTGATCAGGTGCTTTGTGATCAATGGGGGTGTCCTGATCAAGTTGTTTTGGGCCCATTCCTGATCCCTGCCCTTTGATATTGGCGTGTTTGCCACCAGAGTCTGGTCTGATGTTTATGTTTGTACCCAACTGTACATTTAAGCTATGAGGTAATATAAAACCTTGGTTCAGAAAATATGATTTTTTGGAGGGCAGTAAATACATCTAAAACTGTGAAAACAGTCATATCATGTAAAATATATGCAGGTTGTGATTTGAGGGCAGATCTTCTGTACTGTCAGGGGTAAAAGATCTGCCTTTTGGGACACCGGGATAAAGGAGAAGCAGCCAGTTTAGAAGCAGGTGAGCCCATAAGAGGACCTGACTGGGAAACAAGTTGGCTACATAGCCAACTAGTTATCCTGTTCCCAACTTGGGAACGGGATAGCTCCAGTGGGAAAAGAGGAACATAGCCATCTGTTCCTCAGTAGAGGTAGCCTCAGAGGATTCTGAAGATTAAGGCTTTAAGAAAATTGGGTGATCTCACTTGCAGGAAAATGGAACAAAGCTGCAGGAAAACACAAGTTTTTACATGCATTAACCCTTTGAAACTTGGAACGACATCGCTTTTCTTGTGCTGCTCTCTCTAAGATGAGTTTCAAGAGTATTTAAACCTGTGAACCCTGAATACATCGATGCAATTTCTGTCAAAAACATTTGAAAAGGGCAATGAGCAACTTGGCAAGAAATATTCCAAAAATTGCAAGAAATCTTTAGATTTCAAATATATATATATTTAAAAGATGCTTGGGAAAAAGGATGAAAGGAAAGCAATAGTGAAAAACTATAGAATTATCACAGTTACATATTGAAAATGAATTAACAGAATTATTAGACATTTTTTAGGCACCTTTTTCACGCCATTCCTTGTTTGTACTTTACTTTCTTTTTTGGCTAATTTACAGGCAATTTTGTGGATACTCTAACTAATTTCTTGCTAATGTGTTTTCATTCAGTTCTTCTGAAGTTGCTCATTGCCTTCTTGTTTGAAAAATGTGATTGGCTTGTGGCGTTTGAGGGTGGTGCTAAGCAAACGGTCAGTTGGTTGCTATGTAATACAGAATCATGAGACGGACAGAACTAGGGCTGCAACTAACGATTATTTTGATAATCAATTTATTGGTAGTTTATTTTTTCGATTAATCGGATAAAAACAAAAAAGAATTAATAGTAATAAAATAAGCAAAACAATCCTGTCTGGATTCTGAACTAGCGTACAGAGTGACAAGATGTCTGGTTGGGTGATTGGCAGTCTGGACTCTAGAGAATCACATGAGGAGACAATGGCTCTGTGAGTGATGCTGGGCTGCGTTTGGGTGAGGCTGAACCCAAACTGACACGGGATCTCTTGGGAATTTTTTGGCAGCTGTGTTCTCATTTATGCTGGAAAGACTCCTCAAGGTTAAGGAAAGGCAAGCAGCTTGGATCCTGTTGGTCTCAGAGGCACAGGCTCATGACAGAAGGAAAGTGAGGCAGTGGGCCTTTTAGTTTGCCATTTTTGGCCGCGCCCAGTCAATCTATGCCGCACTGCTTTGCGTTTCCTTTGTCAGTTTTAGCATGCCAAGCCACACCAGAGATGGACTCTCTCCGTAGTAGAAAAACGCAGCAAAAATAACGCGGCACTTAAGTTGAAGATCAGCCAGCGGCTTTTAAACGTCATCACTCAAGAAAGATGTCATCAGTCAAAGACACCCTTAAGCGGGTTGCGCTGTAATGGAGACGCGAATCCCTGCAGTGCGGGGCTGACGTGCCAAATCAAACCAAACCGAGCCGAGACAGCCCATGAGTTTGTAAAAAGGGTACAGGAGTTGAAGAAACAAATTATTACATTTAAAGTTATTAAAATCAATCCAGTGTATATGCTTGACAATTTAATTTAATTTTACTTTTTATAAAAATAACAAAGTAAACAAACTAAAAAATGCTTTTATGTGGCTCTTATCACAAATCCACTTAGTACAGCCTTTGTTTTTTTTTCAACAAAGTAACAAAGTACAAACTTCCTCAGACTTTGCTCTCACATTCACAGAGTGTAACATTGTAATAGAAGCAGTTAACGCCATATGACAGGTCCACTTCAAAACTTTAACATTTCCAGTGACGACAAGTAAAAATCGGTTACAGTTCCACATAATACAACATTACATGAAAACGAGGTCACTAAAAAAGAACAACAAAGATTTCAATTCCACTTAAAGTGGTGTAGCAGCATAAGTTAAACCTGAAAAAATCTATTTCTACTTTTCGGAGTAGCAGCGTTATAATAAAACCTGAATTTCTGCTGCCAATCATGTTCTCCCGTTACAACAGTTGTGTGACCGTACACGTAAATAAAGGGTCAAACGAGGCACGTGCTTAAAATAACCAATCCCAATCAATTAACAGATGCGTTGACTGGGCCCAATACCGATCCTTCTGATCTGATCGGGACATCTCTAGATAACTTGATGCCATTTTGGAGTAGGGTATGGAGAGTTCAGCTCTGAGAAAACTGAGGAGATGGACTGAAAGCTGCAGCTGTGTATGGAGAACACTGGGTTGCCTGAGGGGAAAACACCTGGAGCATCTGCTCAGCAGTCAGGAGAACTACGGGAGCAGGTTTAGTTGTGGCTACTTGACATCACTACACAAGAACACAGTGTACCAACCTGACTGTCGTTTCAAATTTGTGACATTTTTTTTCCAAGGAGCTTACACTGCTTTTCACATCATGTTGTGCAGCATGGCAGGTGAACCTAGCTGCCTTTGCAGAACTTTACAAACTTCATTCATTAGTGAGAGTCAAAGCCATGGGCGTCGATGCTCTTACACTTGATTACGGTGCATTCCCATGAAGCCGAGCACTCATCTCCTATTCATGCCTTCAAAATCCCCCTCGGTGAAGGCAGCATCAAAGCTTTATGAATGAATCTGTGTGCTCATTAGCATGTTAGCTGAGCAGAGCAGGAACCTCAGTGCGCTGGGCCCCGCGGCCAAACAGGTTTAAATTTGGAAACCTATCTGCTAATTACACAGCTTCATGCAGCACAATCTGTTGGCGTAGCAGCTCTCCTACACTGCAGCTAATCAAGTTGAAGCCCTGGCTCCGCACAGAGCAAGAGAGATGCTAATCAAGTAGAAAGTAGTGACAAAGTATTTGTGTGTGTATGTGTGTGTGCCTGCCCCTGTTCTCCTGTTATTGTACTTCGCTAGAGGTGCTGACTGTTTATATTCTCAGAGAGCTAAATGGAGAGAGTTGATGCCAAGAGTAGATGGCTCTCCTCATTATAGAGGTTCAAAAGGAGAAAGGCAGCACTTACAGTTTAGATTCTGCTGTCTGTGTAAAAGACCGGAGAGTTTCTTTTTTCATAGACAGGGAAGCCACATACAGTTTAAAATCATTAAAACTTAGCACTCACCCCTTTTCCACCAACATTGAACCAACTCCTGTTCTGGCTGCCGCACCTACTTTTAAACTGTGTAGATCACTTCAACTGACAATAAATTGGTTAAAAACCTGAAAAGTTGGTTCTCAGTTGAAACCAAAATAAGTTTTCCTTGATCTTGAATGTGCAACATGACGACATCAATTTCTACAGGTTGGTAAAAGAGGATGGAGAGGTCAAGTAAGAAACCCTCAGACAAAAAAAGAGCATGCCGTGGTCTCTTAATAGTTTGCTTGATATGCTTCACAAATGCTACATCTTTAATAACAGAACAAATGTTTGCTGGTAATCAATGCAGTCCACCATCTTGCTTAATCTGTTTACTTAGGTTGTGCCTGCCCCTTCTAATAATGAAGTTATCAAATCATGACGCTTAATCAAAGATGTCAGCGTAAGATACGACACCAAAAGCCACCTTTTGTGGTGTTACGATATGTTGTCAGTTACCCGAATGGCAACTGTCGTTGCAGTATGATACAGGAATTGGCGTTGTCAGTTGTGTCAGTTGCAGCTAGACAGATCCTGTCGTAGCTGCGTGATTAGCTGCTGGATGGCATCACGTAAAAATTCTACCGTTGACGACGTAATGTAAGGAACTTAAAAGTCTGTACAGGACAGAGGGGTGGTAGATGGGTCTAACTAACCCTGGACCTTGCTTCATGCTTCCTGCATGAATGTACAGCCAAACCATGATGTTTTTTTCCTAAAGCCAACCATGTGCTTCTGATGCCTAAACCTAACCACCACCCATGCCTTTGTAACCTAATCCGTACCATGTGCTTTTGTTGACTTCCTGGCGTTGGTTGCGGCACCCTGGAGCGTCAACAGCAGACACAGGAGGATATCTAGACGTCTTGCAGTGAGAACTTGTTGGTTATGCACTGAGCAATGCCCTTCCTTAATAACACATCCTTGTTTACAAAGGCACGGCTGGTGGAAATACGGGCTGGTTCGCTAGATAGCAGCAAGTTTCCAAGAACCTTAACAGAACTGGTTCAAGAATAAGAGCTTATTTGGCGGAAAGGGGGATAAGAGTGGATTATTTAAATCTGATGTTAAATAGTGAAAGTACATTTTTACATGCACCTTTTTATAGCCTGCATCACCAAATATGCTGTTCATATATATTGCACCAGTGGGATTGCTTTGTCTCTGCTGGTGACTGTTCTGTTTGTTTTGTAATTTTGTAATCTCTTTTCAAACGCCTTAAGATCTTTTGATTAAAAAAATATCCTCAAAAAAAGCATTGCTAATCAAGAGGGCAACACAGTCAATAATTGTCACAATATTTTGGTTTTATGTCTGCAGGCACAATCGTTTGACTTTGAGGATGGAGACGTGTACATGTCGTCCCATGAGCATCGCTTCCGCATGTTCAGCTCAGTGGAGTATGAAGGGCAGCTGTACATGACTCCACAGAACTTCATCGAGTCGGTGACCATGAGCGAACCGAGAAGTATGTTTCACTGACTCACAAAAAAATTATTTTATACCAGCTTTTTAAATGTGAATATTTTCTGGTTTCTTTACTCCTCTGTTACAGTGAACTGAATATTTCTAACTTAACGTGATATTTGAGGATGTCGTCTTTGGGGAACACTGATTGACATTTGCCACAATCTTCTGACATTTTATAGACCAAGCAACACATTGATGAATCAAGAAAATAAATGATAGCTTAATTTAACAATGAAAACAATCATTAGTTGCAGCCCTAACCTCAAGTACATCATTGTTGCTGTTTGTGTATTGTGTAAAAAACATGCATTCCTAGGCTAATGTGTCTTTAAACTTAAGTTAGAAAATGGCTTGTTACTTTTAGAAAAATTACATTCTCTATTTGCATCCAAGACATTTCAGTTTGATGTAGCTATTCAGTTATTTTTATGACCCAGGTCCCATTTTAACCTGGCATAATGTGTCAAATTTAGATGTGCTTTCAATAGCCATCTAAATTTGAAGTATTTTTAGTTTGTAACTGGCTTTCTCTCATCTAAAATTGATGTCACGATATGGATGTCAGTGCCAGGTGTACAATAGATCCCATTTTTATTTTTTATTTTTTACTTAAACTTAGTTTAAAACACTGAACTGGATTACAACATGTCTTTGCTGTTTCTGTCAGCCTGCTGCCAGTTGTAACAGATTAGTCCTGGCCAGCCAGCCTCAAAGCAGATGGCTTTACAGCTATTGTTTAGTCTGAGGTTAATGTTAGTCAGACACACACACTCACACACACACACACACACACACACACACACACACACACACACACACACACACACACACACACACACACACACACACACTTGACCTGTCCACATTCCAGTTGCTTGCCTTCACCCTTTCTTTTAACCAGTAAATATATAAACCACACACTTAACTTTTTCTTTTTCTTTTTTTTTTTTTTTAACTTTGCGACAACTGGTTTAAAAATGCTGTTAAAAGTTGGGGTTGTTTTAAGTACCCTTCCAATAGAGCTACCATTCTTTTCTTCAGCCGGCATGTGATTGTATTGCGTGCAAACTGTGCACCTGTATGTGTGTGTTTACATCTACACTGGCTCACTGACATACGATACAGCCGCACATACCCTCTCAGCAGCCGACATCCTCTAATGCCCCCTTTGAAGTTGAATTAGATGAACTTTGTTGTATAAAACAGAACAAAAGTAGTATGTGCTTTTACAGGGACATTCCACATACTACAAAGACAAGCACAGGGCACTTTAGACGGTACAAATGGGCCTGTGATGATGACAGTGTATATACAGTGAGTGTGTTTGTGTGTGCTGGTGTGTGTGTGTGTTGTGACTGTACCCGGCACATTAAGACCCATTTCTAGATCATACAGATGCTATCTGACCAAGCCCACCCAAACTCTCTTCTCCTCTTTCCCTTCTTCTTCTCTCCTCTTTTGTCTTGTTCTCTGGCAGACAAGAGGCCCTGGAGGTCCCTGGCCAAACAGGTGGGAGACACTCTTAATGCTTCTGTCTTCTGCTGTTGCATGTTACATCTGCTGCAAAGTTAAAACTCTGGTTTTGTAAGGACTGTTAAAGAGTAGCATCAATGCATTATTGCACAGTATTATTGAAGCCTTAAGTGGCTCAAACACTGCATGTTATACTGGATGCAAAGTCTGATATCTTTTCGATTGTGTTGGTGCAGAAAACACAAAATGGTTGCTGCATGGCACAAAAACTGAAACAAGTGGTCCAGCCACTGGGTCCAAATTTCTTTTTCTTTTCAAACTTTTGGCAGTTTTTTTTTCTCCTTTACTTTTTTTTGGTGATTTTTAAAAACTTTCACAGTCTTTTTTTCTTATTTTTTATTTTATTTTTATTTGTCAAAAAAAATGGAATTATTTTATATTTTCTTCCAAGAAATTTTGGCAGTTTTTTTTTTTATCTTTTAAAATGTTTTGTTTATTTTTGAAGAAAACATGTCTTCAAAACCCACAGGCCCACCAAAAAAAATGACACCACTGCCAGAAACTGCAGAAACTTTAAAAAAGTTAATTATTGGACCATCACATTTCTGACGGTCCTTGAACACATCATGTAGAACAAACACTTCATGCACGTTCCATTTACTGTTTCTATTAAAGGTATAACACAATGAGGCACATGAAACATGTTCAGTGCATTTAGTGGAGAACATGGATACATAAAGTACACAGTGGCATTACTGCTCTGCTGTAGGCAGGGATGTGTGATGTCTTACCTCCGTGGTCATTCTAATAGAGCTCGAGATACAAGCAAAACTAAAACCTGATAATCAAACATTGCTCCATAGTGCCACTAGTGGTCAAAAACTCCACAGCTTTCCTATTTACGACCAGTAGAGGTTTAGTGCTCATGAGTTTCAAAAAAAGAAATACAAAATGGCTCTCCACATATAACTTAATATATTTGCAATACAATTTTACCTGTTAACAAATCCTTCAGTTTTACTTGATTACAAAAAAAAGAACATTTGCAATATTACAATACCGGAATAAATAAGATGTCAAGATGGATCATTTTGTTGTGAATCCTTTCCCTCTTTCCATTAGACGATACCCTCTCTTTCTGTTTCAGTTATGTAAAATTCATTGTTTGATATATGAAGTTAAAGATTTGTAATTGTATGGTACAACTCACTTGTAAATTGTGTATTTGTGTGTGTCAGGAGCTGGAGAAGATTTTAACAGAAACTCCCCCAGTATGGAGAGGATCCTCCAAACTGTTCCGCAACCTGAGAGAACGAGGTCAGAAAGAGTACACACACACACACACACACACACACACACACACACACACACACACACACACACACACACACACACACACACACACACACACACACACACACACACACACACAGGAGCAAAGGCACCTTGACTGCATTTGCACTCACTAATTCAAGTGCACACACACAAACACACAGACACACACACACACACACACACACACACACACACACACTTTAAAAAGCACATATTAATTGTTATCAGAGTAGTCAAATAATCACAAGGTCAGTGAATGTTGTTGGATTAGGATTTGAAGCTCTTTAACCACTACAGTTTCATTTGCTTCATAGATATACTCAATATACCAATTTCACTGTGACTCGTGTTCAGCGTAATTTTCTGTTGATATGAGGAGTAAGTGGGGAACTGTTTTATACATTTTACAGCATTTTTGCAGATTTTCAGTACACTTTTCTGTGTGTATGATGACCAGGTCTTACCTGACGATGTGTGACTAAATAGTGCTTGTGAGCTTGTGTGTGTGTGTGTATGTGTATGTGTCACTGTAGGTGTCTCTAATCCGGGGTTGGAGCCATGCTGTCCTTCCTCACAGCCAAACAACCTGCTGAAAAAACTAAAAATAAACCTCCTCTCTTCTCCTGTCCTCTTCTCTCCTCATTGCATATGGGAACAGAACAAATTATACAGCACCAAAGACAGAGAGAGAGGGAGAGAAGCTCCCCCTAATTAAAGCATTTGCTTCAGGAGAGTGTAACAGAGGAATCACACAGTCTGGGAGTGAGCCCCCATAGTGATAATTACACACACATACACACACACACACACACACACTCTGGGAGATGCTAAATATAACATACCCTCTCTTCCTCTACCATGCTAATGTTTTACATCTTGTGGCTTATGTGTGAGTGTGAGTGTGTGTTACGTTTACACTTCAGGGACCAGTATCCAGGAGCATTTCCCTTATCCTATTTTTTTCAATCAGAGTGATGAGGACAGAAAAAGCAGAGACAAAAATGAGAGGAAATTAAAAGAAAAAAGAGATGGTGAGAATGAGAAGGTGCAGGGGAGAAGAGGGAAAAGGACAGAGACAGGAGAAAGAGAATGAAAATTAGACATGTAAAAGGAGAAGGAAGAGGAATTTAAGAAGTACATAGAGTGGAGAGAAACAAATACATACAGAAAAAAACAGACAAAGTAGACGGAGGAATGAAAAAGTTCAGAAAGAAAAAGAGAAGAGAGAGAGAATCTGTAAACTTATCCTAATACCTCATGTTAACTTGATAAGAGGAAGAGATTGTAGTTATATACAGTGCATGTCTTTTCAAATTGCCGGTGGCATATTGCCAAGACCACACACACAAGCGCACACTATCAGAATTCAGCAATACCTCTCTATCTGCAGTATACTTATTTACTGTTATTACCTCTGTGCCACTCATTTGTTCATTCACACATTTTCCAGTTTTCTAACAACTCTGTCGTAGATGTAAATAATATGCCATATAAGTATTTCTTGTGGTGTGTGACTCTGTGTGTGTGTGTGTGAGAGAGAGAGAGAGAGAGTGTGTGCACTGATGTTAGGACATGCTCTCCTCTTCATGCCATGATGTGCGAGGACAGTTAAAATCCTTGGGATGGCTTTGGATTTCTGAGAATGACAGAGCTATGTGTCAGACAAAGGAATGCATAGTGTTGCCTGAACATTGCTCACTATGTGTGTGTGTGGGGGTGTGTGTGCGCGCTTGTGTGCATGCGTGTATGTGTGGTTGGCTTTACAATATGTCAGTTTTAGTTGGCCTTGTATTACACAGTAATCTGGCACAGTCTTTTACTCAGGAACAATTATTGATATGGGCAGTTAAGCCCATTGAGGCACCATCTGTTTTAATGGCTTATACAAGTAAACTAGACTTTCCTATTTCTCTAACTTACTATCATCTTTTCATGTTACGGTTAATGTGTTCACAAAAAGCAAGTCCAGAATGTATTTGCATTTGAGCTTTTTTTTTGGTCCACCAACACCAACAAAAATATCTGGGACTTTTTTGCTTGCTTGATGCCTAATTCTCTTCACCAGCTATTGTTTTCCTTGTTCGTGGCACTTCACATAGCTAGGTAGTTCACTGTGAACCTGAGTGAATTTTCAAGCGAGGAACATCTGCTGTATGTGGAGAGTTGGTAAGAGTTGTCAAGACTGATGTAATCAAAAGTCAGCTGAAAGCTGCAGGACACTGTGCTGCTGATTCTCAGGGGGATCAGTTTTTCCAATAATGCTTCTATATTATAAGAAGGTCTGGGTCATACAGACAGAATCAAATATCACAATATTTTCTTACCAGTTACCTCGATATAGACTATTGGTGCTTTCACAAAATATTTAAACTATGAGATTCTTTATCAATAATTATTAGTAATGTGGATATAATGACAAAGTGGGTAAATCAAATAATAGAAGAGCTAGAATGTCGGTAAATTCAGAAAATTCCTTCACTTCCCAGTAATGCAGCCTGTAAAACCAGGGAGACAACACTTACAAAATTACGATATCCAAAATTTAAGACAATATGTAGTCTGATATTATGATGTTGATATGATATAGATATTGACCAGCCCTAATTACAAGGAATGATATGGTTTTGGCAGTGGTGTTGATGGATCTTTAAGCATTTTACCTGTGAAGTAGCCGTGATTAAATTGCTTTCCATGATCATAAAACAGTGCTCCCATTCTAAGAATCTTTATGAGTGATCATTATTTCCTGCAGAAAACTTTTTAGGTAATTAGAGATAGAATTGCATTTTATTGTGCATCAAAGTCATGAGCATATTGTTAGTCTAAGCCAACATTTTGAAATGTACAAACTCATTGCAAATATGAATAAATTGCAAAAATAAATACAAGTAAGTAAATATGAAGATAATATGCAGATAACATACATAGTCCTATGAAACTAACTTTAATTTAGTTGAGACTGATAATTGACATAAAAAGTTTTTCTTATTATTATATATATGACCTTGGATCAGTGCCCACCTTTTTATTTAGCAGCATATCACTGAAAGTATGTGAATGTAAACATGCCGAATGCATTTCAGAAACCCGAGTAGTTTCAGAGGGTGTTTCCTGCCCTTTGCATGGCTCAGGCTACACGGGGAAAAGAGAATTCAGTTCCAAACCAGCTCCTCTGCACAAAGCAGTCGGGCATCAGGAAAACACAAGGCTCACACTGGTTTCAGCTGGTGTCAGGTTCACTTACACACACATACACACAAATGCACATGGGAAAGCAGTCTCCCGTAACACTCAAGCGAGTCACCCTGAACTATCTGAACGATCAGGCAGAAAGCGAAACACGGAGAGGGAGAGATGAGATGGGGCTACAAAGATTCCTAAATGGGCCTGAGGCAAGAAAGGATCACCTCCTAAAACATTTTTCACTTGCTTATCCAAACAAAGACACATACACACACACATACACCTACCAGCCAGTGTCTTTACATTGGACACTTGGGGTGTAGAAAATAAACGGTGTGTGGCCAAATGACTGTGGCAGCTCAGCTCCAGAAGACACATTTTAAGATGCTATCTTCATGAAAGGAAGGATTATGTGCGTGTGTGTGTGTGTGTGTGTGTGTCATGAGGCCTGCGGTCTTTGAACATCTGTAAACATTGTGTGTGTGTGTGTGTGTGTGTATGTGTGTGTGCTGAATGTGACCTTCTCTTTAACTCTCTCTGTCTTGGTCTCATTACTAGGCATCATCTCATACACAGAGTACCTGTTCCTGCTCTGCATCCTGACAAGTGAGTCAATTTAGTCTCTCTACACATCCTCCGTTACCTCATCTCATCTTCTACTTTCTTATTTTATGTTTCTCCTGCTTTGCTGTAGCAGTACGCTGTGTTTATTTTGGGACAGGGTCAGCTGAGGTATATGATATGAACTATACTCAGGCCCACCCAGAACTTAATGAGAGGCCATTATGACACAAATCTGGTGGTTTTCCCCTTCCCCTTGGGGTAAGACAGAGAGTGAGAGAGACAGCGAGAAGAAGAGAAAAATACCTCTGCTTGTTACCTTTCAAAACTTAAATATAGACAGGAATGTGACGCTTATTCCTTTAAAAAAAACAAAACAACAACTATTGAGCTCATTACTGTCTGAGAACCCAATATTATTTTACTAGGCCATGTATATGAACTAAAAAAACTCACTAACTAAATGTTGTTTATATGGACTTGGGACACTGCAAATTAATTGCCCATCCTGGGACCAATAAAGTTGTGTGAATCCAAACCTAACTTGTACACTGAATTGTTGTTTATGTCTACTCTTCTTTCCTTCAGAATCAGGAATTTAAGTCTTTTTTTTTCTCCTGTAAATGCTCAAATGACAGCTCACTGACAGTGTTTGGTTGTCTCTGCCCTTTTCTGAACTGAATAAAATGAAATCTGCAGCGACACTTCCTCCTAGAGAAAGTCACAGGAGTTTTGTGTCTGGTGTTGCTCAGTGAGCGTTCACATCAGAGCCATTAATCACGACCACATTAATCAGGAAAGGGTTTGTGCTGTTGCCGTTTGATTTAATTTAATCAATGTTCATTTGAAATTCAGATGGGAAGATAAAGAAAAGTAATAGATAATTTATGACAAGTAATTCAAGAACTATTATTGATAACTGAAATTCAGTTTCTAACTAGTCATGAGCTCTTTGTACCTGCATGCGTTTCAATAATAATACCAGGGCTGTACGAAATAGTTTGAAGCTTCAAAGCTCCGTTCATAACATTGACATTAAAATTCTAAATCAGCAGTCGAACATTTAAATACTGTGCAGCTTCTTTTACTTTTGCATGTGTCCTCATTCTGTTGAAACTCTGTATTTCTGCAGGGCTGCAGATAAAGATGAGGTTACACTAATGCTTGTTTGTATTATAAAATTAGCAGAATTAGATTCCAGTGGTGGCCCGTGCTGGATTGCTTCCGACTTGTGAGATCAAAGCATTTCCAATAAATCCAAAATATTGTTAAGTCCAAATTTATTTAAAAAATAGAGATATAATTATTTGTAAAATTCACATCATGTTTTGTATCTCACAAAACATTCAGCTTCTATCCATACTTCTGTCATTTTGCCTTTAAAAAACAACATTTTCACTGCAGTTAAAAAACTGTTCTCCTGCTTGCTTTTAAAAGGGAAGTATGAAAAATAAAAGAAATTCAGTACAGCCCTTTATCTTAAAAGAGTATGTATGATGTCTTGAACTTTCCTACTCAAGTTGAAAACTCAACAAAAGCTAAATTAGAAACTATTCTACTTTGTTCAAAAATGTCTTTAGTATTTTTTTGTTAATGTGAAGCAAACATTTGCGTTCTCATATTTCTGGAATAAAGACAAATAGAGGCGCAAGCTTTATCTGATCATCTATACCTGATCTCTGAGAAATGGATAGAGTGGTATAGAAAACTTCAAATGTTAACATAGACTATATAGATTTATCCCCCCAACCCATCTCCCTTGTGTCCAGCTTATATGCCACTTCTTCCCATGCTATTTCTGGAATTGCCTTTAACACGAACACACATACACACACTCACCCTATGTGCTCTCCTCTCTGTTCTCTAGAGCCCCATGCTGGCTTTAAGATTGCTTTCAATATGTTTGATGCGGACGGCAACCAGATGGTTGACAAGAGGGAGTTCTTGGTGGTGAGTGTCTGAGAGAAAATCCATGTAATGACTGAATTCATATGTTATTAACATCATGTTTAGCTCCCATCGTAAAAGGACAAGGTCAGGATATTAAAAAATATGAAGATCAATGTGAAATGTTAAATATGTGAAACAGGGATGTAGAATTCATGTTTGTGTGTACCTTAATCCTCCACTGCCTTAAGCTGCTTTTTGTCACATTTAAAGCTGACTTATAGTTTACTTATTTTAAAGACAGCATATAAAACATCTGAGTAGCCTAACTGTATTACCATTTCTGTAGATTAAAAATCTGTAAGGGCTACATGTGTCTCACTTTCCCTGTGGATTAAGACCAACAGATTTTAAATAGAAAACGCTGCTTCGGGCAGGAAGTGATCAGAATCCCTGTGGAGGCTGTTGGGAAAGCGATGATATATCAGTGGGTGTGGGTGGTAATGGTTGAAGATCCTGTGGGACTGTGCAGGTGTGGGACAGGGGAAAAAAAACATTCCCATATTAAGGGTTTGGCGATAGGTTCCGATTTTTTAGCTGTCTTGAATTCAGACAAATATGTAGTCAAATTAAGATAATATTATTTAAAGTAAATGAGCAATGGCACCTTTGTCAACACAAGTCTTAAAATATTCCTGAAGATATTCCTCTGTAGTTGATCCTACGGTGCTTGGTTTAGTGATGTAGGTAACCATTTTCATTATTAATTAAAATTGATGATTAAAATTTTAGATATAAAATTGTTTAATGTTAAAACTATAAAACAGCTGATGTTTTCCTGGACCAGTAAATTGAAAGCAAAATACAAAGCAATCAGCGCTTACTCTCTAAATAAGGAAGACCTATGAATACTAATTCAGCTGCAGTTTTCTGCCCATTGTGTTTGAGCATTGATTTACCCTTTAATCTATGTGACCAGTAGTCCCTTCTAAAGCCAAACTAGAAAACCAAAACTCTCTTGATCATGCTGTCAAAAGGCCAGTGCTTGAATCCCATCATTGACGAGCATTAAAGAGTGTGAACTCAATGAATGTTTGTACATTTAAACATTTAAGCTTCAAACGGAGCTTTGAATCTGGCTTTGAGTTGTTAGTGAGGTTCTCATTCTTTCTCTCATTACAGCTTCAGGAGATTTTCCGGAAGAAAAATGAAAAGAAAGGGAGGAGAGGCGATGCTGAAAAGTCGGCACAGTTGGTAAGAAAGTTGGTAACGTAGGTGCAGGGTACGTTTGTGGAAGTACATTTGTAAAGATGTAAAATTCTTTCAGTAATTACCCTTAGCAAAGCAAACAGTGAAATGACGATCAATTGTAAGTCCTTAGGGACATGGACTTCAGTCAAGCTGCTATCATCAGTGGGGTGAACTGGAAAGACAAAGGAGGTTCATATAACAGTAAAAAGTAAACATTGTAAAGTATCTTCCCTCTTAAAATGGCATTTTAATACATCCATGAGTGTAGAATGACGCAACACGTCCTAGTTACTAAAGGTGCAAAATGAATGTTGTGTCATATGGATGCATTAAAAATGATACATCATCACCCAAGCTAATTGTCATCTGTATTTAAGCAAGTTAGTCAGACCCTCGATGTGACCATGTTAAAAGTGCATGCGGCCTTATAGAAACAGTTTTTGACGATTTGGTATCACTGTGTACTGTTAAATTGGATACACTCACACAGAATTTGTCCTTTTCAACATTTGTGTATTTTTTCTTTTGGAACAACACAGTTTGCTTTACTGCACTGAATTTTGCTTTTTAGGTTTTTATCTGCAGGCTTGATGGATAATTGTAAAATGTAGGTTTAAACTTAATAATCTATTAAGACTGCATGCAGACTTAGAACCAAATGATGAATCAGTCAGAATGGATAAATATTAGATTTTTACAGGAATGTCATTGCTGGCATATAGCATATGTTTGAAGTATCACAACATTCAAGTAAAGATTCGTAAAGGTAATTTACAAACAGTGATGCCATTACAGAGAGTTTATTTTTTACATGGGCTGCTCTGGCATTAGAAATCTTTGTCACGATTCTTTAAAAAAAGAAATTTACGGGAGCCTTATCAAGGGTGTTGCTTTGTGTTATGTATTAATATAAAATATGAATATGGGCAGATATCATATCATTTTTTGGGAATTAGAATGTTATTAATTAATAGGGTGTCTGGCTAATCTGTCCCAGTTAAACTTGCAGTTCACGGGAAGTGCTATCAGTAACATTTAATTTTAGTTAAAGAAAACAATAAGTAATGCATTTCTTGGAAGCGCAGTGCACAGTGTTGTAATGCAAAGTGCGTGTTCTTCTAAAATACAATCACAGATGTGTTGAAAACGACACATCCTTCTGCAGAGCGTATCCGCAGCCTCTCTGCATGTACTAACATGTCTTTTACCTTCTCTCCTCTCTGACTGCATGCTCTGTCCTCCTCTTTTTCTTCCTCGTGTCTCTCTCTCTGTGTGTCAGAGTATGCAGCTCTATGGATATCAGGTTGCCCCCATGAACAGCGTATGTATCCAAAACTGTAACCCCTTAGTCTTCTTTCTGCTCTTCTGTAGATGGTTAAAGAAATGGATGTGAGGATTAACAGAGAGCCAGCTGTTTCTGTCAGCTAGATTACACATTACAAGGTGTAATTTGAAAAAGAAGGCAGTGTGTAAATTGTATTAAGATAATAATAAAACCACAGTGGGGACTTTTAAATGATTAATCAGTTATGGTGGACAGATATTTTACAAACAATATTGCAGAATATCTATAACCCCCTCTGAACTCGGTGTTCTACTGATTACAGATCAGTTTCATTATTGTTTTAGATTTTTTCTATCCGTTTTTGCATTTAAATGTTTCACTGGACAGAACATTTTGATCTTAGATTGCATTTCTCAATATTGGTAAATATGATTAAAGGAATAGTTCAACATTTTTCAATTACACTTATTTACTTTTTTGCCAAGAGTTAGGTCAGAAGATCAGTACCTTCGTTATATCTGTCCATTGAATATAAGGCCATAACCAGCAGTCTGGTAGATTAGCATAAAGACCATACCAGACGCAGTTTGTACATACTCCTGTGAAAAATAATACACCACAATTTGTATGAAACCAAAGTAATCATGAGCCAGAAATTTGGATGTACTCCATGTGATGGGAAGGGCCGAAGTCATGTGAACAGTGCGCTGATTAGCATTAATGAAGGAATTAGTATAAAGAGCAAAAGTCTGCATAAGGAGAACAGGGTGGGGTGGTGGATAGGGGTGGGCGAAAAAACTGATTCAGCATAGTATTACTATTTTATGTGGCAATATTGTATTGATACAGTGATGCCAAGTGCCATTTTTTTAAATAGAAATTATTAATATTGCAAATACATATTGGTAGCGTACTAGATTAATTAAAATATAAAGATGTATAATAGTGAATAAAATAAAACTCTGAAAACTCTGCAACTGAAGCCACTACACCGAAACTTATTCTGATTTGTTACTTCATACAGAGCAAGGCTAGCTGTTTCCCAACTGCTTCCAGTCTTTATGCTAAGCTAATCAGCACCTGGTTCTAGCTTCATATTTACTGTATAGAAACAAGAATGGTATCAGTTTTTTATTTAAATTTTAGCAAGGAGGCATTCAGAGTGTTTCTGAAAATGTTGCACTGTTCCTTAAATTTAACTTCAACCTTTTAAATATCACAATTTACACAAGAATTATAATGCTGCCTCTGTCAGAGTTTAGTTATATGGTACAGAAATTGAATACAGCCAATGGATAGAGGGGGGTATGGGAAAAGTCATTATTAGGAATATGAAATGGTTCATGTTATAGGCAAGTTTCATTGACAGATTCTACAAATAATGAATCTCATAATCCAATGCTTCTTTTATAACCTGCTGGGACTCTGGGTGAAACAGTAAGATTCCCCCTGTTTTGTTTGGACTCTTTATGTTACAGTCGCTGTGGTAGGTTTTTCTGCACTTAAATGTCAATTATGTTGGGATACTTAGAGCACTCTGTTTTATGCCACCGTCACACACTTTTGTGTCCTGACCAGGTCTTTAAAAAAGCCTTAACCCTGACCCAGTCCACCTGATCCTCTGTTGTCAGCAAAATGTACACAGTAGACTTCTTGAAAGGATGAATGGATGGGAAGAATAAGCAGGATAGAGAGAGAGATACTTCCTTCAAGACAGAGTGTCCATCTGTCAGGTCAGCTGGGTGATTGATCGAGGGATGATGGCAGAAGCTGGGATGAATGGAGAGTGGGGTGGCAGCAGAGGAGTAATAGATTTAAGGGGTCAGGCGAGATGAACTCTTACAAAAAGAGAGTGATGTGATTTGGAATGACTTGAGACACTCTAAAGCTCTAAACACAATCAGACACTGTCCGTTTTCGACTGTTTCAGGACACGTGCTGTTTGTTTGGCAGTGTGTGTTCCCGTTGGGGTTTTTGTTAACACACAGAGAGAAGAGGAGATTTTTTTCTGAGGGAAGTCTAGGCGACAGACAGAAAGTTCCTGATATGGGAGCACATTCACACTCAAATAAAGCAAACAGGTAACATTTGTCTGCTGAGTGGTATGACACAAAATTTAACATTTTCATTCAAGAGAACGATTTTTTTATACCTGTCTTGTTAAATTTCTGTTAAAGTGCCAATCTCGAAGATTTCATTCCTAGTTCATTTGGCGAGATATGTGGTTACTGGTTGTGACAAAAAATGTGGTTTAGTACTACAACACAGAGCTGATACAGAAGTCAGGCAATAATTGGCCTTTTTCCATCATTCTGTGAGCAACTGTGATGTTATTTTACACACAGCATAATTCTGCACACAGCAGCGCACAGTGAAAGGAGTTAGTTACCTTGCTAAGATGGAGGTGTGCAGCCTGTCGCCTGCTGCTCCTCATTTAACGGCTCACCGTGGCTACTCCTTCTTGTATCATTATTGTTTGTTTTAATATTTCAAACTGATCCGCTGTCAAAAAATGCCAAAAATAACCATTGTCTTGTTCTGTGAACGCGCATTTGATGAATACTACTAATACTAGCTAACCTCACTGACAAACGCATTGCATGTCCAGTGACTATTTCACAATCAAAGTCAAGAGTCATGATTTAACATTTCAATTATTTTAATGTGAAGCTACAGCAGTAGGAAATGTTCAGTTTGCATTAGCAGTTACTTAATTTAGCTTTCTTTATTTTTGCGTACGTCACCATCGACATTGGAATACTTCGACCAGTGAACCAAGGGCCTAATCACCACCCTGTCACCTTGTTCGGTGATAGAAAGTGACATCACAGACATTCTTTTGAATGAAAATCTTCGAGATTATTACTGTAAAGAAAACCTTCATCGCAGATTTACTTATTAATCACATTTAAGGAAAAATCAACATGATAATCGTAGAATTTAACACTGGAATACCCAATAGCCTTGTGTTGTACAGAGAAAAAAACTTTAAGGTCCTTATTTGCACCTAATTTACATAATATAATATACAGTAGCAACCACTGCCCATCCTGAGTGGTAATGAATATTTACTAATGGTGATGAAGTACAGTGCAGCTAAACTGTCAGCACGATGTGTACTGAGCAGTAACTGTAGGCTTCCAGCCACCACTCTCTATTCAGACTATGAGCGTTCTTTCTTTCTTTCTCACTCACACACACACACGCACACACAGACACTCCTTGTCCTGTCAGTGCTGTGATGGATAGCTGCATTGTCACTGTGAAGTTAAGAGCGGTGCAGGGTCATGTTAAAATGGCCGCTGCTGCGTTCTCCCTGGAGAGATAGACAAGGTGGGTGGTCATGAGCTCAGCACTGTGGTTGTCTTTTGTAAAAACAGAATACACTCTAACAGACGCAGCTCTTCTTTTGGGGGGGGGGTCGTTTGGAACAGAGAGATGCAAGGCTGATTTCACATACTTTGTTTTTGGGTGGAAGAATGGTGTATTTGCTTCAGATATCAATAAGATATGCAACATTTTTATTTTTTTCCTACAAATTTTGCTTGTGTTCGTTGTTTATTCAGCACAAAGGCAAAGAATAGTAGCTTCTTTAGTGATTTAGATATAAAAGTCTTACCGGGTTCCTCATAGATAACTGTCATTGTTTTGTTAACCAGGTGTTTGTCTAAATCTGTCCCCTCCTCTCCTGTTATGTTTGACAATAAGATTTAATGCATAGTTTTTATTACAGTGGATGGGTTGAATTTACAATTAAATTAGATATAAAAAATGGATATTAGTTTTATATCAGTGACAGAACATGAATTGCAAACATTTAAATAAATGTATCTACTTGTATTATCATTTTTTCCTAATAAGCATTAGATAGATAGATAGATAGATAGATAGATAGATAGATAGATAGATAAGCAGTGGCAAATGACAGATAACTTAAAACACGGTTAAACTGGTGAAAATGCAGGAGGCTGTGATGACTGAAAGCTGGTAACTAAGTAAATACCTGATATGAATAACATATGATGTATATATCTCAAATGTCGTGATTTAAAAAAAAAAAAAACTTCAGAAAATCAACTTCACATATTTGTTTGCATATACTGAGATCTGAATATTGGTAGCTGAAGTAAACTTCCTGAAGTGGTTGAGTTGTAGGTGAACTGACCCTGGTCCTGCTTGGCCACTCCTACAGGTGCTAAAAAAAGACAGTCAGGAGTTTGTGGCGCGGAGTTACTGGGACGTTCTGAGGCGAAGCGCCAGTCAAGTCCTCTTTTCTGACCTGGCGGAGGTACACAGACCCATCTGTCCTCTGTCCCTTCATCCCTACATTCTTCATCCTTCACTCCTCCTCTTTAGTTCCCTGTAGTTCAATCTGATCCTCTAACCAGTCCCATAGAACTAAAATAATGTAGCTGCATCACGCCAGAATAACACCAGAAATGTTTACCTTCAAAATAAAAGCTTGGAAGGCCTTGACATCTGGTGCAAACATGCCTAATTACTCAACCGATTCTTGTTATTATATGTTATTAATTATTAATTATATATATGTTATTAATTCTTCTCATGGCTAAAACAGAAGAAAGGACCAAAAATGTGTGCTAAAATTGGCTTGTTGTATAAAGTTGTGAACAAACCCGATGCTTTTATTCTGGTTTTGCATGATACTGATCATTTACAAAGATTTACTCGGCATTTCTCTTTCTTCCTTTCTTTCCCAATTATTATTTTATATATAATTTTTAGTTTACTTCACTGTTTTACAAATCTGGGTAGGGTATAGAAACCACTGTTATTCCTCTATTCCCTTTCCCCTCATAAAATCATTTCTGTTTGGAGGAGCTCTGATCTCCTCACGCTAAACCCAATATGTTCATCAAACTGGTCTGTTTTAAAACTGAGAGGAAGTTGTGGGAAAATATTTCTTTCTTGGGATAACTCAAGGCTTCTCCAAATGTTTGAAATGTCTTCCCCATTTCATTGTCACCCTTTCCTGATGAACAAATATGAAGAACTTCTTCATATTTGTTCTTGTAGATTACTAAATATTTGTATTTGTTGTACTGGTGTGACAGCATCGATCCAGTAATGGTAGTTGATAGATATAATAATGTTCGTATTCTGATAACTTGTTCTGTTTCTCACCTGCCTTCTGTCATTTGGTCTCTTCGTTATGCTTTTGTATGTGTATCTGTGCCTTGTAATCTGTGCTGTGTTGTGGCTAGTGTTGTAGCTTTGGTGTCAAATCATTCTCAGTTTACACCACAACATGTTTAATGACACTGGTATAATAACTGAATAAGAAGTTCGACTGCAGAGCACATACAAAAACCCTGGTCATTACGTAGAATGTATAAGTAATTTGAGTACAGCGGTCTTTTGCTGTTATTTACTATGTACTACATCTCTGCTACCTGTGGCTAGCAGGATACTGATACTCGCTAACAATCCCCAAAAGCTTCTCCTTCCAAGACTAGACATCTCCAATGCTATATATCAAACATTTTGGACAGAATTACTAGTAATACAATACTAAGAGTCTACAACTGTGCTAGTGGCTCTGTGATGCTATAAATAGGAGTAGCAATAGGCCTAGGCTACTTTGAGCTAATTTTAATGTTAGCATGCTAACACGCTAACAATGATAATGCTAACATGTTTATGTTAAGTGGGTAAAATGTTGAACATATCTTGCATGTCAGAACATTCGCTAATTAGCACTAAACACAGTGTTTACAGCTGTGGCCAATGCAAATGTCATTAGTTTTTTAGTTATCTAGTTATAAATCAGTTTTGGACAAATTGAATTTTGATCAGAATAGGTAGAAATATATAAAGTAAGGGGATCATTAATGTTATTATAGTTCATTTTGTGGATTATGGATGTCTTTACCAAATTTCATGACAATCCATCAAAAAAATTGCACAGACATTTGACTAAAAGCAAAGAATTGTCAATCTTATGGTGGTAGTAGAGGAAAAATCAGGCGTTATCAAATTTGGTAGGATTCATCCTCAAGGAACCATTGATATCTGGATGAAACATTTTTTAATCACAATTCATCTGATAGTTGTTGAGATATTTCAGTCTGGACCAAAGTGGTGGACCAACAAACCAACGGTCCGAAATTGCCGTCTCTAAATCTGTGGCCCTATAGTCAGTGTTGGGAAGGTTACTTTTAACATATAATAGGTTACAGATGACTAGTTATCCTGTTAAAAATGTAATAACTTACACAACTATTTTTGTTACTTCATCAAAGTAATGTAACTTATTATATTTGATGACTTTTTGATTACTTTTCAAGCAGGTGTTTTAAACAGGGCAATTAAGTGCACTAAATTAGTTTCAACAGCTTTTCTGACCTGTGTTGTTCAAAAATATACCAAAAGCAGGCAAACAGATGTAAAGAAAAGTAAAGAATGTTTTATTCAACATAAAAAAACTTTTTACTGATAATATTTTTCTCATATGTAACCCCTTTGTAATCACCAAGATTTTGATTAGTACTGTAATTTATTACATATTTTCTCCTGTAACTGTAACTCATTACAGTTACGTGTAATTTAATTACTTTCAACTAGTTACATGTAAATAGTTATTCCCCAACCGCTCATAGCATGGCTAAAAATCTATGGAAAACAGATAAATTGGACTAAAATCAAACATATTTTGCTCATGTAAAAATGCTTTCTATCTGCAGAATCTCACATTATGGTAGTTTTTGCATTGGCTGGTTCGTGCTCAGCTCAAATTGTCTTCCCGATATGTCTGACACAAGGTGAAGCTGCTGGTAATGATTAATAACAGCTAACAGTGCTAGCGAGCTAAGTGACTAATGACAGGCTGTGTGCTGTGGTGGCAGCGGAAGCTGAGGTGGAGATAATGACAGTGGAGGGTAATGGGACTGACCTTGTATTTACACCGAGCAGCCTTTCATCTGCCGGGATGTCAGACGGACAGAACAGACAAATCAGACAGGGGGGAGGATGAAGGGGGAGGAAAATAAAAGGAAGACAAACAAGGACATTAAAAGTGTTGGTGAATAAAACATAAAAAATAACCAAAATAATGAGAAATGGGAACACATTTTTTTTAAAAAAGGATAAATTAAAAAGAAATAAAATGTTTGAATTGTTACAAATCTCGAAGAACAACAGATCAGATAATTAGAAAACCTGTGGGTGGAAAAAAAAGCAGAAGAGATAAAATCAGAGAGACAACAAACAGGTGAGAGAGGCCCAAAGGAGATGACACAGGTCAGCAGAGAGAACAATTGTGGAGGAACAAAGTGGGTGGGGGGAGAAGATGTTCGGGAAACACATCTAGGCGAAAAGAAAGAAGCAGGTTGTATTTAGAGAAAGATGTGTTTACTCAACAGATTAGTCACCATTATACCTCTTTGCTTTTGTCTGGAGAAGGAGGGACTGACTGACAGGCTGAGAAGAGGGGAGGGAAGGAAACAGCGAATCACCTCTGTTTGTCAGATGAAGGAGGTACTGACGGGTAGCATGAGGAGAAAGGAAATCAGAGCAGCGGCAGGATAAGAGGGAAATAAGTGATAAGAGAGAGAAGAAAAAGGAAGATAGTGAAGGTGGGGGGGGTGCAGGGAGAAAGAAGAACAAGTTGGGGGTTCACTGTTTTTTTTTATCCTGGAAGGTGTGACTGACTGACAGGCTGACTGACTTGACTAAAGAACGACAATGAGCTCTTCCTCCAAGGTATTACTCACAGATAGGGAGGGCGAGGAAGACTGTTTAGTGTTTACATCAGTAATTACTGTTTTTACCTTCAGCTTCATGATCAAAGTCTCTCTGAGCTCTCTCACACACACACACACACACACACACACACACACACACAGACAAATAGACACGTGGATACACCAGGTGTTGGCTCGTGCCGTGTGGGCGTGGTAACTATGACGTCTTCACTGAGATGATGAGCTCACACCGGTGCTGCCACACTTCCAGGAATGATAAGCTTGTTATGATCAGTTGGCATTACGTCTTCTCCGACATTAGACTGATACTGTGAGTTCTTAAAGGGGTTCAAATTGACATCAGTATTTCTTACACTGGTATTAAGGGAGACCCAAAAAAATTCTATGCAGTGACGAAAACCTTTTCTTCAACTTTCCATCTTGAACATACAGTTTAAAGGGGGGGATAGTGAAAAAGCTCAGACAAACTGAGTGAACACTACCTGCCCAGCTACAAACAGCAGACCTAGCAACTCAACAGTGAACATAGTGGAGCATTTAGCCACTAAAGAAGCAGATATTTCCCATAGGAGTTGCGGGAGAACAAAAACACAGCTCAAAGGAGTTTAATTAGTGGTGTTCAGAAACAATTACTCCAAATGTAAGTTAACCATGATAACTTTTTAGGCGATAGTGTCAATCTTAAAGTTTGTTCTGCTGCCATGAAAGGACACAAAAAGAACAGTTAACAGAGTTTTAACAATCATTTTTGACATTTCTTTAGTAGTGATATAGGGAGATAGAACTGTTGGTCCATAGCACAAAATGGAGATGACCACCTTTGGCTCCATAATTGATCAAATTGATTTAACTGATTTCCCATAATGCATTCACGGTTAATTATTAACATTTAGACCTCCTGGGGACAACTGATTTGTCACCTCAACAGCATTAATTATGAATTCCTCAATCACATATATCCATATACAAAAGATGAACCAAACAATTGTCATTAGTCTTCTATCACTGGAAGAGCAAAACAAGCGGAGATTATGGAAAGAATAGGAGGGAAATGGCAAAAGAAGGGAAGAGGTGCAGAGACACACCACCTGGATGCTATCTAGTTGTATGAACAGCTCATGTGTCATAAAGACATCAGTATTGTGTCAGTTAAAAGATAAAAGAGCAAACATATTCTTGTCCTGTTTGTCCGTAATCATAAGTGAGACACAGAAAACAAGACACTGAAATGATAAGTCTGTAATTGTTTCAGTTTGGCTGTGTTTAGATGAAGGAAGGTACCCTTCATCTAATCAAAGACTCAAAGACCAGACCACAAGGTGAATCAGAAACAGACTAAATGTCGGGGAGACAAACTAGTGCTGTTGGTCTTAAAAGAGGATTTACTTTTAATGTTGGTTTCCCAGAAGACATTTTTATTCAGTGAGTTACCAATCTGTAGCCATTACAGAGGGATCTACTTCAAGGCATTTTGTGTAGAATTTGATTAATCAGAATATTACTAGGGTTTATCTGTGTCCATAAGTACCCAAAACTGAGCTCCATAATGTGATTTGGCTAACTGCTTTGAATGACTATAATATTGGCTTTTGCCAGTGAAGCTTTTAGTTTACAAACCCAGTGTTTGCTAACCTTCAACAAGTGAGGAAAGAAGAACATCAAAACATTTTGCTGCCCATAACATTGTTTTTTATTTTTCAGTCATTTATCTTTCTTGACAGTTTTATCTCTTCGGTTCTCTGAAAAGTCAAAGTTATTTTTAAGAGTTACAAGACAAAAAGGGGGAACCACTGATCTGTCCCAGCTGGCCACCGTGGCTATTAGATATCGATATTTGCTTGAATTTAGGTTGTGAAAAATTCACTTTCAAGACATCTAATGCCTGATAAAGACCATGAAGCTCAAAACGTTCTCTTATTGGAAAATCAATTAAATATTTATGGGGGCAAAGTCTAGTGTGCAGACTTTTGCATCTCTTGCATGATTCTTGTCCAGCTCCTGTGTGTTTATCGTCTGGATGTATGTAGAACCTAATGCCTACATCAATTTGACGTAGAATACTGATGACGAATGCAAAGGTATTTTTTTGGTTTCAAGTTGTGTTGTAGAGTAAAATCCAACGTGGACCTTAGTCCTAAGGTATGGAGAACAAAACTCAAAGTCTGCTCAGTGTCATAATATTAACGTCCACACAACATGAAATTCTAACCTGGTTAGACATAAAAAATATCATCAACCCAATTTTCATTTCGACTAAAATTAAGTTTGAAATTTCTTTAGAATGTAACATGAACACTAAACAGTATTAACTTGGTTCTCAAGTGATCTCACCGAGGTCAAAATGATCAGTTTTCTCTCCATCATTACCCGCTGCACCTCAGCTACAGTCATTTACTCATTTTTGATCGAATGAATACTTATTTTATGTCACAACAAACAACACAACGACGTCTTTAAAAGATGTGACTCTGTGTCGTTTGCCTTTTGTAAACATTTGCCATCTTGTTTGACATTTTCTTCTTGTCCTACGTGGGATTTTAGGATTTTACTCTTGAGGTAGAACCACGAATGGCATCCTGGTAGTGATGATGATAATTATGTTATGATGATGATGATGGGAATGGCATTAATGCTCTCCCTCTTTAGTAGGACATGAGATTCCACAGGATCTTATGTGTGCACATAAACCTCAGCATGGCTGTGGATTGGACGGGGGGGTTGGCTGGGTGGGGCATGGCAGGGAGAGAGAGACACAGATGGGCGTTTGACATCCTCTCTTTCTGCACTGATGCTGGCTGAGTCTTTTCTGGAGCTGCTCCAAAGCACAGTCACCTTTTTCTGGGATGAAATGTTAGGGAGCATAAACACTGGTACACAGTGAAATACAAACTTCAGGCACCGTTTTATTAAAAGCTCATAAAATGTACTTGTCACCTTGTTTTTATTAGAGATTTAGAAAATGTTAGGCAGCGGATTATAGCACAGGAAAACACAACAAGCATCCCAAAGCCTGTTGAATGGATTGCAAAGGATAATTTAAAAAAGACACACTTGAAAACGGAGAAGGAAAGTCAGAATGGTTTAATATTGAACAATATTTAAACAGAGTGAAAAAAAAGAAATAAACATGGAAAGTTGCCAGTAGGACACTGTGATTCTCGCACATTGTCGGAAAAAGGTGGAATCGACTCACACTCTCTGCATATGGGCTTCTGTGGGTTTCCTTCTGTGCTGCTGTTGTTTGTGATTTGAGGATTTGTTTGGGTGTCTCAGTGTGGCATTTGCAGAGAAGTGCATGGGATGTGGCGGCTTTAATGTCTCTGTGTCTGTTTGGCAGCTTAGTGTTATGTCTTTGTCTGTCTCGTCCTTCGTTGTTCTTCCACATGTCTCATATGTCTTTCTCTCACCTCTCTCCGTCAACTTTTTTTTCTCTTTCTTCCTACTAAGGTCTTTCTGACCCACATCCCCCTCCCTCCTTGCCCTGGCTTAATGATTATTTGCATGATTCTGTTTTTCATGTGTCACTGTGCCTTTGTGTGTTCTGCTTTGAGCACTTCCTGTGTCTTCACCTGGCCAGTTGTGGTTTGTGTTTCATACTGCTGCAGCAACACTTATTGTCAGTCTAGGCAGCATGGAGGAAAATAGCTCCATACCTCTCATTTTATTTTCTCTCTTTGCTTTCAAAAAGCAGTGATAAGGATGATCTTGACTGTTAGAATTAAAATTGATGGAAACCTTTACATCCATTTTACCTGTTCTGCACATTCTCTATCATACTGAAAGCTTTTAAAGCAAGATGTTTCCACCATGTATGATTGTGCCATCATGGTGGCATTGTCGTAAATCTGTCTGTTATGTATTAAATTGATACGTATCCCATATAAGAGGTTAAACTTAAAGGCATACTGGTAGTTTGGATTTTTTAAATGAGGTTTTACGGGGTACTTATCCATAGTCAGTGTGTCACATACAGCAGTTATCAGTCGGCACGCCCCCAGTTTGGAGAAGCAGGCTGGAGTCTGACATTGAAGCTAAGCAATGTAATGTTTTTGAGGGGTCAGAAACAAAATGTATTTAGCCACTTAAAAATGTCCCACCTAAAATAAAATATTATCAGTTTAAATGTATGCTGTACTGAGAGATTTTTTAAAACTTAAAGTTTTCCATCAGACAGCCTCAGTTCCCCATATATGCTCTTGTCAAAGCCTTCAGGCTCCACTGACAAAAAAACTGCAATTATAGCTTGCTGAACACAGGAGTTGCTGGTCTACCGCTGCTTCGATCACATAGTTTGTGTGTGTTATTGTGTGACTTTGGTGAATCCACACTAAACCTTTAAATGCCAAAGTCACACAATGACAAAAACAAACTAACTGATTGAGGCAGTGGTTGACCAGCAACTCCTGTGTTCAGATATGTTAAATGACTGTTTTTTCTGAATGGAGTCTGGCTTTGAAGAGAGTGATATTACTGCTTAATTTTCCCTTTGTAAATCACTGTCTCACATTAAGGTAAAGTGGTAAAAAAAATGTCAATATAGTGTACACTAAAACTGATATTGAATTTATAGGTGTGACTTTTTTAGGGGAGATACGTTTTGTTGCTGACATCCACATCAGTAGATTGCTTAGGTTCCATGTCGGACTCCAGTCTGCTTTTGTATGTTACATACTGTCTGTGGATAAGTACCCCATACAACCCCACTTCAGAAAATCTGAACTTTCCCTTTAAACACCATTGCTGCCTAGACTGGTATGTTTGATGTCATGGTGGCTGCTGACTGTCAGAGCTGATCTGTTTGTTTGACAGTTTGTTGTCGCTCATCTGGCGCTCGTTCTGCACACGTGCAGCAGAAACCTGCTTCCTGCTGGCCTGGCAGCACAGTTGCCATGTTGGATTGATGATGGACTCGTCCTGCTGCCCTCTGCTTCTCCTCCAATCACAAAGCTTTCTGATTATCGATTAGTCACTCATTGATCCTCTCTTTTGCTCTTTTCCTCTCTGATGATTCATAGCGAGCAGATGAGAGTATCACGATCGACACCACCCTGTTGGTCCATTTTTTCGGGAAGAAAGGGAAGGCCGAGCTTACATTTGATGACTTTTACAGGTACTAATAAATATATAGATGGCAGCATTACATTTGTGCTCATGTTGTAAACAATTTTTACCAAATTGCAATATAGTAACATGCCTCTTTTGGTAAAGCTTCTCCTTTCCCTTCCTTGGTTTTTTTTAGGTTTATGGATAACCTTCAAACAGAGGTGTTGGAAATTGAGTTTCTGACTTATTCTAAAGGGATGACCACCATCAGTGAGGAAGACTTTGCCAAAATCCTGCTTCGCTTCACCAACGTGGAGAACATCAGTGCCTACCTGGACAATGTGCGCCAGTGTATACCTGATGAGAAGGTACGGTATCTAATATGTGAGAAGTTCTTTATTGAGACAGGAACACAGACAAATTGACAGAAAATAATATTTTCAGCTGTTTTGATGAGGTCACGTTCACATTTTTCGTGGATGTGTCAGTACAATATAATGTAACGTCTTTGTGTTTCTGCTTGTTTAGATAATGTTGGATAATATTTGAAATGTATAGATATCTATCCTTATCTGACAACTGAAAACCATTACATGAGAATAGTGACAGAAGTTGCAGTTCTGTGGTAGAGCGATGAGCCCTATTCACACGGGATTACGAGGGGACCTGATGTGATGCAGCACATTTGCATGTGATAAGCAATGTCTTTATTTAACTGACATACCCCCCAGATATTGTGCACACAGTCATTTTCTTTTCACTCTTTTTTAAATATATATGTATATGGGTTTAAGAAAATCGAACTGTATTTGTGTGACTCCTGAAAATGTGCCACAGTGTCACGTTTCATCATCATCTTTTCAGATTACTATTTTACACTCAAAATTATGTCAGAACTTTCATTTACAATTGCCAGCAGGACCTCTGGGAAAGAGGAAGGAAAGAGACACTGATTCATATTATTAAATGACCTTTGAGTTTGGCAAAATGTGGTAGAAAATTTTCAATAGAATTTGTTCTGAACAAATTACGGGCATGGCAGAATTGCATGATCGGGATTAGAATCACAGATGACCTTTGCAATGATTCCAAATTACACGAGGTCCCCAGGTAATGATAGTTCCTGTGGATGGGGCTATGGTCTGTATAGATTTTATGTAAGATTTAATAGATGACTGCTTCTACTGTAGCTGTAAAGCTTTCCAGGTGAACATGACAATGTATGCTGTAGTTTTAAAGACAGTGATATTAACAATGATGACCATCCACTGTGTTTCCCCATTCATCTTACTAGGCACCTGTACTGCCTAATGGGAATTAAAGGCTCCCATAAACATGTCAAAGTGATAAGCAGTTCAAACTTAAAAGGGTCCTCTTTGTAGTATGCACCTCAGGTTAATCATCATTTTTTTCTCACAACACAAGATACCTTTTCTAACCTTTTATCTGTTTAATTTCTTCTTCCTGCTGTGTCGGTGCTCCCGCCTTCCAGCCATCTAGAGCGTCCGTAATTTCCCACCACTGTCTCTCCCCGAGGCTGTTGTGGCTCTCCACACTTCAGCGCTCCACTGTCTCACTTGACCACACACACACACACACACACACACACGACAGCACTTTTAGCTAGCATGTTATCTATCTATCTATCTATCTATCTATCTATCTATCGGTCTGTCTCTCTGTCTGTCTCTCTGTCTGTTGGTCCGCATGTAAATACGGTATGCAACCCAACTTTTTTTCTGTCCCTCCTTTCTTTCCTTTTCATGCGGTGGAAGAAGCAGGTTTGTCTCTGCTTCGTTTGATACACAGCCTGTGCAGTTACAATTTGTCAATCTATCCTGCTGTTTACTTCTTTGTTTACTTCCTCCATATGAGGGATAACACGGCTGCCTTATATCTATTTATCTGTGTATGCAGACTGCATTTCCTTATTTGTTTGAATTTCTAGATTATCTAGCGGTCTAGCCGTTATGAGTTTGATCTTGATTCACAGCAAAGAGCATGGGGTGGTTACGGCTACTTGTTGAATGGCTTCAGCATTATTAATGTATGCAGCTACTTTGGAGTTAAGAAACCCTGCAAGAAGGTTTGTAATTGTCCATATCATGCACACACAATCCTGTCATTAATGACTTTTGTCATTAATAGGACTATTTCATCGAATCTCTCAGTTATTTACTGATAGTATGAGTAAGGTGGAGGTTTTTTATTTTATTTTGGTTTGTTAAATTTCCAGAAAAAGAGTAAATTTGCCTCATTGGATGCTGGATGCACGTCTCTCAGGGTCCTTTTGGATCGCAGCCTGTGCTGAAAAACTCATTTCTCTCATTTTCAAGCTTCTCTTTCTCCAGAAAACAACATTTTTATCAATATTTTATCAACATTTCTTCCTAAAGTCATTTTCTTGGTTGGTTCACGTGTTTTTTTCTGGTATTTCAGGGAATCACCTTTGACGAGTTCAGGTCGTTCTTCCAGTTTCTCAACAACCTTGAAGACTTTGCCATCGCCATGCAGATGTACAATTTTGCATCTCGCTCCATTGGACAAGGTAGGTAGAGAGCAATGGCAGCTCTGACAACAGGCACCGAGGGTCTCTGTTTACACACACAGATGAAATGCTGTTCCCTCTGGCTTAGAGTTCAACAAGTAGTTGAAGTTTTCAGAATTGCTTTTAACTCTCTCTTCCACCAGATGAGTTTGCAAGAGCGGTGTACGTGGCCACTGGGCTAAAACTGACACGTCACCTCGTTCACACCATCTTCAAGATCTTTGACGTGGATCATGATGACCAGCTCTCCCATAAGGAGTTCATCGGAATAATGAAGGACCGGCTGCACAGGGGAGCCAGGGTGAGGAACTTTTGTGTGAGGAAAACTGAAAGATTGAGAGAAAGAGCTCTTAGGCTTTAAACTGTTCAACCTTTAAATTATAGATAAGTAGTCCAAGTAATATTCAAAAAGAAAAAGACTAAAAGGAGACAAAATCACAGCCAGTCACAACAAGAAGGACAGGATTGTATTGATCCCATCACAGAAATTCACCTCCATCCACATGAAGGTCAGAGGTCAAGGTCAGCTGCAGAAGTCATACATGGAGATGAGTGAGATTTACTGTATGAACTTACAGTAAAGGTGAAACATACAGGAATTACCGAAAAAACAGTTCATCTTCCATATTAAGGTAATATATAAAAAGGATATAAAGTTATTCTGATAGAAGAATGAAGATTATCCAATAAAATCACCTCCCACGTAACTTGAAACTCATAGTTAAAGGTTTTTATGAAGTATGAACAAAAAACATACTTTCAGGCCAGGTTTGCAAAAGTTAATACTTTTTCCACATTCAATTAGCGCTACAATTACACCAGATACTTTAGTATTGTATTTTATTCTGAGAATTGTTTGGAATAGAACAGCTGAACACTGAAACACAGGAGCTGTTCATTTATGTTAAAAAATCATCTTTACCCTAAAAAAGTCCAAGCTTCCTTTACCTCTGCTGAACTGTCTAGTCATAGGTTTGCACATATATGTCGACAGTAGCGAATAATGTAAATGGGGAAAACCACCAGCATGAGTGCAGCAATTTTGTAGTTTCTTTTGCAAAAGATGTTCCCAGTGATGAATATCCTGTATAATGAGTAGACCACCTGCTGTTTAAGAGGCTGTTTCCATTCATTGTAAGGGGTTTTAAAACAACAACCGCTATTGTCGCCCCTCTGCCACTGCAAATGTTCTCAAGTAATTACAGAATTACAGGAAATGAATAATGTGGCCAAAATGGAGTCACAAGAAAAAGGACTTAAATATCACAAGTAACATCTCTACTGGCATCTGCAGAGACTACAGTGAACTGAATAAAATATTAGATTAAGAGCATTCATTACAGGCTGATAAAAGGCCCTAAGCAGATTTAATGGAAACGGGGATGTAAAGACTTCTAAATATTGACATGGTTGTGCTTTTTTTCAGGGCTTTAAGTTTGGGCCTGTAGGGTGACAGCTTTTAACAACAGCTGGTAACAACATCAGTGAATTACTTGAAGTGATGAAAAACTGAACTGAACTGGAAATCACCTCCAGGGATGTCATAGTGTTGTTCACGAGGAGGGATACTGCCCTCTGGTGGTGTGTTGTGAAACTTTATTGCAGTTCAGAGCTTTTAGCATAGAACACATGCATGAGATGCCAGGCTGTTGCAAGCTTACACTTTGGCTGATATGCTGCAAACATCACTAACATTTCACAACAGTGACATGTAAGTTATTTTTATGACCTGGATGCTGTCTTGGCCTCACAGTCTTGGCTCATTAACAAGTGTTCTCTCTTTCTCTCTTCGCTTTGCCTGCATCCTCATTCTCTTTTTCTGCCACTCTCGTCTGTGCTGCCATCACCCCAACCTGTGCTGTAACCCTCCACTCTCTCTTTTGTCTTCCCTGACGCCTCTCCCTGTTTTCCCTTCTTCCTCCTTCCATCTTTTTCTCTGCCATGACGTCTATTCACTGACCTCTCAGGGCTATAAATCTGTGGAGCGTGCCACATCTTTTAAATCCTGTCTGAAGAGGGAGCTTGCAAGCAGATAAGTACCACCACCAACAGACAGTTCCATTAAGTTAATGTTTATTGTTTTAATTTACTTTTTATCGTTCACATCAAGAGCTGTATAGCTGTCTAGCTGGAATTTGACTTTTACCAATAACAGTATGTCTTCTGACATCTCTCACTTTCATGTTATACTTTAGTCTTGACTCAGCTGCAATGCATCAGCGGCATGGGTACATTTGAGTTTAGTCAGGTAGTAACAACTTCATGATAGTAAAATGCCCTGCTATCTTCTGAATATTTAAAAAGAATGGTTGCTAGCTGAGGTCCTGTCCTTAAGAAATGCATACCATTTCTAGATTTATTCATCACATTTTCCAGTCACGGTTACATTTACTTGTACTTCCTGTAAACTTTGCAAGATCACTACATTGCACAGTCTGTCAGTAGTTGTACAGAGTTGCAACATCAGGTTCCTCATTGTTTTAATTTTGGACAACCCAGAGTGTGTGGACAGCTCAACTGCTCATTTCAACACTTTAATCCAAAAACAGAGATATAGTAACACACAGTTAACAGGTCTGACTTCTGATCCCCAGCATGACTATGCCTCCGTTTGCTCCGTGTTTACCAGGTGAAGGGCCGGCACCATACCTCCTTCTCTGGCTGTGTTCGCTCTGAGGCCAGAAGACAGGTGCACCAGCTCTGGAGGAGCTACAAGGAGAAGCCATAGAGGAGGAGAGAGAAGGAAAAGAGATGAAGGAAGAGGTCTGATGATGGAATAAATCAAAATGGTCTCAGTGACCTGAGTAAACAATATTGTGTTCTCAAGCACAGATCTCGAATGGACCTCCAAAGTTAATAATAACTACAAGCATGCCTGCACACAGCTGACTGATGCTCCGTATGATCATAATGAGCACCATCACTCCTGTTTTGGTTCTGTTTTTTCTAGTCATCTTGACATGATGACAAGTATTATTTACAGTGTATTAAAAAAACAGAAGAATTAGATACAGAATTAGATTAGAAAATATCTTCAATGTCCAAGCATGCCACCCTCAAAACAGTCAGTAGAACTGCAATTAATGATTATTTATAGTTTGAGTAAATATATAATTGATTTTAATTACATTTTTAAAAAGGGTTAATTAGCTAAATTATTCTGAGCAGCCCAGTAATGTCAGGTTTTCATCTATAACAATATTCTATAGATATATTTAAGCAAGTCACAGCATTTTTGAAGCTCTACCAACCATATGTTTTTACTTAATAATGTTTTCAATTATTTATCAGAGCTATAAAATATGCCTTTTTTAAGTAGGAATACCCAGTTAAACTACTACACTACAAACTGTAACAGCTGGAAGAGCACAAGAGTCATTAAATAACTGTAAACTATTTGATAATATAATCCTTATACAATAAATAGCTGTAATATAGAATAATATGTTAACCTACAGTGAAACACTGAAACTGTAGAATTAAATGAAGGTGTGCTTTTATTTTGCTGCATAATTCATTGTAGCGTCTTTACTTAAATTTTGTTTGATTTCATTTAGCCATCATAGTTGTTTCTTTTTATTGCACTGAGAGAGTATATAAACACTATCACTAAAGTTAGGATGCTATATAATCCTGATATTACAAAAGCACTGGGGATGGCTTTGACCTGGATGTGATGGCATAAAACATAAAAGGAAGGAAAGAGATTATTTTGTAATATTGTCATTGTAATTTCAAAACTTGACATGACTGAATCCTTAATGTCTTTACCTGATTTGTGTCTTAGTTGCATGTATGGCAATATATATGTTTAGACACAGATATCTACATAGGTGCCTTCTTTCCATTTCCTTTCTCATCTGAAAATATTACATAGCAAACCAGACTTTTCTCCGCAAGTAATTCATCACTGTGTAGCTTTAAAAGTAACAGATCTGCAAAACGTGTGGGTTGATTACATTAGATGCACTATCTCTGATTAATCGCCTTTTTTTAATATGTTGTAAGATATTATGAAACATTAAGTATAATTTTTTGAGTGTATTGGTGTGAAATATGGAGTATATTTTGACTATATTGAAATGAAAGAAGACGTCTAGATGTGTGAGGAATGGTGGGTCGTAGTTCTCATATTGTAAGTTATTCTGAAATTGTTTGCAATAATTCATGTATTTGTCACGTCGGTATATCTGGTCAATTATTTTTGCATGCGTGAATAAACTATTTTAAAAGAACAGGCGAGAGCCGTGGTATTCACTGAGCATGCGCAACGAAAGGGCATTACACAACCCGTTTTTAAGCGACAAGCACGGACATGTCTGGTTAACTTTACACCTGGATTTTGGTGTTTTGTGTTCATTAGCAAATGAAAAGTGGGTGTTACAGTCCCGAAGCTGCTAACTACATCGGTAAGTTGTGTTACAATATCGTTACTAATGAGGCATTGAGAGAAAGGTGTTGAACACCTGAGCTTGAAAGTGCTAACGTTAACTAACGTTACTGGTTAGTATTATGCTGGCTACGGACATTATCGGGTCTGTTTTCTCTTTTTCGCAGTGACCTTATTTCTATTTATTTCTGACAATGTGTGTTTCCTCGGTTTATCTGTAATTTATAGAACTTCTGAAGCGAAGAAATTAAAATAATGTAATTTGGCGTCGTCATTAAACTCCAGACAGACAGACGTAACTTGAACCAACGTCAACGTCAAAACTAATTAGTTTTTCCAGAAAGTTCAACCGTGTTTTCGTGGATGTATGATTGTTATCTGTTGTTAAACGTAAAAAAAAGTACTCTTACGACATAATATTTATCTGTTTAAACTATATTTTCTAATGTTTTTAACAGTTCTCGTCGATCAAATTGTTAGCTAATGAAATGCTGACCCCGTGTGTCGCAGGGAAACAACTGTAGGTTAAACGGCAAAACTGAAGACGGGCATCATGTTACCGTGAATATGAATGTCGATTTTGCATACATTTCCACAAGATGTAGCTATTAGCTGGTGTAAACTACTTATTTTGCCTGCCTGTCAGTTGTCAACGTTTTAACTTTTTAAGGTGACGTATCTGGAAACCCTTAAAATGCGGCGGATCTGGTGTTAGGGTTGTAAACGGAACTGTATTTCCTTGTTATTGAAGTCTGTCAGGAATTCTATAAACGACGCACCACTCCGCTTGCATCTGTTGTAAACTGTTCAAACTCAAATTTAACAATCTTAAATACTCGAAACGTAGTCTCTTTTGATATGTGGTGAATTTTCCAATCAATTCGGTCATTTTTGAAGGCGTACAGCTCGTTAAAAACAGCAAATATGGAAAACGCGTCTGTTGCTCACTTCGCAAAGCATTGTGGGTGTTTTGGAGTTGAACGTAAACTTTTAATCAGCACCTTTAGTTGCAGCTTACATTATAATCTTATTGGCGTGGTTTACTGACACTTTGTATACTGCTCGATCGATGAGAGTTTTGGGCTTATGTGAGAGGAACCACGAGTGAGAATGATCTTTCTGCGAATGGCATCCTGTTTCCACACAGTAATACGCTAAGACTATACTTTCAGGGATCATTTCTATAGTTACTGACTTGAGAAATGTGTTTCTAAAGTGTTTGGTCTCGCTAACCACGATGATGAGTCGTGATATTCTCTTCTGAGCGTGAAGCGGACAGAGAGTAATGATTCAGTTCATATGCTCTCTGTCATTGATGACCGTTCTTTGCTTCTTGTGGAGCACAGAGGAAGAGAATATGATCAGAGTGGTAGCAAATGTATGTGAAAAAAAACTATAAATTAAAGTATGGAATAACATGTGCCTGTTAATTGCTGTGTATTCTCCAATACTTGTTGTTAGCTGGCATGAATGACAGAAACACTATGAATGATGTAGAAAACACTGACACCAGATAGTTTGGCAGATATAGCGGCTTGTAAGACTGGAGTCTGAACACCACAGCCACTCACTGATATCCATTATTAAAGTCTCATCTATGTGCAGTTAAAGTTGTAGAGGCCTGTGTTATGATTACATCTTAAATACTTCTGTTTTAAGACCTACATTAAATGGCGGTGCTGTTGTGCAGTATGTCATAGGAAAATAATGAAATAACGTCCAATAAGTCTTAATAGAAGGGGTTGACGGATATTGGTTTTTCAGGGCAGATAGCGATTATTAGTAGTTAATAAGACCGATAACCGATATTTGGAACTGATATGTATATATCTGTGACTCACTTCGCAAAGCATTGTTGGTGTTATGGAGCCGAATGTAAACTTTTAATCAGCACCTTTAGTTGCAATTTACATTATAATCTTATTGGCATGTTTCACTGACACTTGTTTTACTGCTCAATCAATGAGAGTTTTGGGCTTATGTGAGAGGAACCATGAGTGAGAATGATCTTCCTGCGAATGGCATCCTGTTTCCACACTGTGATACACTAAGACTATACTTTCAGGGATCATTTCTATAGTTACTGACTTGAGAAATGTGTTTCTAAAGTGTTTGGTCTCGCTAACCACGATGATGAGTCGTGATATTCTCTTCTGAGCGTGAAGCGGACAGAGAGTAATGATTCAGTTCATATGCTCTCTGTCATTGATGACCGTTCTTTGCTTCTTGTGGAGCACAGAGGAAGAGAATATGATCAGAGTGGTAGCAAATGTATGTGAAAAAAAATGACTAATTTCAAATGAAAAATGGTAGATGCTTGTCAATAATTGCATAATTGCCACTACTTTGTAGTGGTTTGTATGTATAACAGAAGTATTATTGATAACGGAAAAGGTAGAGTCACCAGATATTTAGGGAGTCACAGCAGCCTGTTAAGACTGGAGTCTGAACACCACAGCCACTCACTGATATCCATTATTAAAGTCTCATCTATGTGCAGTTAAAGTTGTAGAGGCCTGTGTTATGATTACATTTTTTAAACTTTCGTTTGGAAGACCTACATTAAATGTTGGTGCTGTTATGCAGTATGTCATAGGAAAATAATAAAATAACGTCCAATAAGTCTTAATAGTAGGGGTTGACAGATATTGGTTTTTCAGGGCAGATAGTGATTATTAGTAGTTAATGAGACCGATAACCGATATTTGGAACTGATATGAATATATCTGTGACTCACTTCGCAAAGCATTGTGGGTGTTATGGAGCTGAATGTAAATTTAAAACCAGCACCTTTAGTTGCAATTTACATTATAATCTTATTGGCGTGGTTTACTGACACTTTGTTTACTGCTCAATCAATGAGAGTTTTGGGCTTATGTGAGAGGAACCACGAGTGAGAATGATCTTCCTGCGAATGGCATCCTGTTTTCACACAATGATACACTAAGACTATACTTTCAGGGATCATTTCTATAGTTACTGACTTGAGAAATGTGTTTCTAAAGTGTTTGGTCTCGCTAACCACGATGATGAGTCGTGATATTCTCTTCTGAGCGTGAAGCGGACAGAGAGTAATGATTCAGTTCATATGCTCTCTGTCATTGATGACCGTTCTTTGCTTCTTGTGGAGCACAGAGGAAGAGAATATGATCAGAGTGGTAGCAAATGTATGTGAAGAAAAACTATAAATTAAAATATGGAGTAACATGTGCCTGTTAATTGCTGTGTATTCTCCAATACTTGTTGTTAGCTGGCATGAATGACAGAAACACTATGAATGATGTAGAAAACACTGACACCAGATAGTTTGGCAGATATAGCGGCTTGTAAGACTGGAGTCTGAACACCACAGCCACTCACTGATATCCATTATTAAAGTCTCATCTATGTGCAGTTAAAGTTGTAGAGGCCTGTGTTATGATTACATCTTAAATACTTCTGTTCCAAAGACCTACATTTAATGTCAGTGCTATTATGCAGTATGTCATAGGAAAATAATAAAATAACGTCCAATAAGTCTTAATAGTAGTGGTTGACGGATATTGGTTTTTCAGGGCAGATAGCGATTATTAGTAGCTAATGAGACCGATAACCAATATTTGGAACCAATATGCATTTACAATACTAATGAAAATATTTCTGTAGAAATTTAGAACTTCGAATATCATAAACTCCAACACAAAACTTTGTATAAATGCCTTAGCAAATGCTTTATCAAAACCGAAACATTCAACATTATATACAGCAAGTTCCCAGCAACTTTTTCATTAAGTTCAATGAAAATGCTTACACTTTCTTTGAATGTATTGTAGACGTCCTTCCCTGGTGTTTGATGAGTGTAATACGCATACTTTTTTAAAATTAATTTTATTGCCCTGATAATAAGCCAAGCCAATAACCTGTCCACCCCGACTCAATATATTGTTTTTTTTCTAGCTTAATACAAATGTATGTGTGTGGGTGTAGTTTAGGCCCAGTGTCATCAATATTAACATTTTTCATGATTCACATTATGATATTACTTAAATGAGCCTGTTTCATTGTTACATAATAGTGTAGAAGGCCTGACAGTTACAACATTGCTGAGCAGGGAAGTGTTTGCTCAGTGTTCATCTGTCACATATATTTTAGTCTTCACATGAGCCTGTCCTCCTGTCAGACATAAACTGCTTTAAGTAATGCAAGTGTTACAGTAGAAAAAATAACTGAAACCCTGTTATGAGGACAAATAAGTGTCTTAACACCAGGCTCCACAGTACATGCAGTCTACTTAAAAAAACACGTGTGTAAAGATGACTAACGTTAAAACAAGTGTGAAAAACATCACATTTACTGTCTTGAATGTAAACTGGGCCTTTATCATAACCTGTGTGACTATTTTCAGTCAGAAGGATAAACTTTTGTCTTGTCAGTATTTTGAACTTCAGCTAAACTTTCTGTAACTCCTCTTTTCTTGCTCTGTCACCTACATTCTTAACACCTTCTATAAAAGCATTTTCTTTAGCTCAGTATTGCCTCTCTCACGTTTGTGTCACAGCTGTGCTCGTCACAGTCATACAGTGGTTGTCTGTGCTGTCATTTTCAAAAAAACCAGACTGGACAAGACGCGGCAACTGGAGGAGTTCATGGCAGGAGGAACCCTCAGTGAGAGTGATTCTCCTGTGAATGAGCTGCAGTTTTCACCCTCAGACAAACTAAGACTATACTTTCAGGGATCATTTCTATAGTTACTGACTTGAGAAATGTGTTTCTAAAGTGTTTGGTCTCGCTAACCACGATGATGAGTCGTGATATTCTCTTCTGAGCGTGAAGCGGACAGAGAGTAATGATTCAGTTCATATGCTCTCTGTCATTGATGACCGTTCTTTGCTTCCTTGTGGAGCACAGAGGAAGAGAATATGATCAGAGTGGGAACAATACACATTTAAAAACTAATATAAACATAAAAACAAGCTCTTTTGCTTACTTAAGTATGAACTTAAGTGCATTTAACACTTAAATTGTGAAATTAAGACTTTGCCACAGTTCAACAATGATAAAACTTTATTTGTGTTAAGACAAGAATTTAATCAGCAAATAATTATTTTATAATTCAGGTCATTCATCAAGGAGATTCTTGTACATGAATTACATAATGCTTCCTTTATAATAAAAAAAAAATCCAACTGAAAAAACATAACTACATACAGGCAGTGTCTGAAAAATCACACTGAAGTGTCCATTTTAGTCTTCTTAAAAGTGAGGTTTTCTCTTGAGTCAGTTATTATGATTATATTATTATGATCACCTCTGCAGGACTTGATGTTCTGTAATTGAAAAACAGACCAGTTTAAAGAAATGAAATAAATATCAGATTTTGCGGTATTATGAATGTTTATCGGGACATGAACACATCTTTTCTTTGCCCAGTCAGTGAGAGAAGAGTCTTTTCATCTGTTCTTATTGTTGTTTATAGATTTACTTACCCGAGTCCTCTGAAGCACACAATGATTATCTTCTGTACCTCTGAACCCTGAGTGACAATCACTTTCATGTGAATCAGGTGCAGTTTTCACCCACAGTCAAGTTAAGACTATACTTTCAGGGATCATTTCTATAGTTACTGACTTGAGAAATGTGTTTCTAAAGTGTTTGGTCTCGCTAACCACGATGATGAGATGTGATATTTCCTTCTGAGCGTGAAGTTGACAGAGAGTAATGTTTGCATCATATGCTCTCTGTCATTGATGATTGTTCTTTGCCTCTTGTGGAGCATTGATGGAGGGAATATGATCAGAGTGGAAGCAGCTTTCATGTAGATAAATGAAAAGAATATGTTAATCAAATGTTTTGCTTTAAAGCAGTCTAAAAGTTTTTCATGAATTTGTGAGGACACAAACAGATCATTTGTTGATTGTAGGGTTTGATTGAGATGTAATCAACACTATGTCAGTTAATCATTAATGCCGTTTGTTAAGTTGATCTTAGGCTGAAAATGCAGTATGCCTCTTTTATTGTAGAAAATAATTAGGCTGAAACAGAAATATTACAGTAAGAAAGTGTCTATAAATCACTTTGATTTCAAAACGTTTGTCTCATGACTTTAACATTTTATTTATGTGAAAAAAACAAATAATTAGGATATGAAATAATATGTACTCTTTAATTGCTGTGTATTCTCCAATACTTGTTGTTAGCTGGCATGAATGACAGAAATACTATGAATGATGGAAAAAGTACTGACACCAGATGTTTTGGCAGATATAGCGGCTTGTAAGACTTGAGTCTGAACACCACAGCCGCTCACTGTTATCCATTATTAAAGTCTCATCTATGTGCAGTTAAAGTTGTAGAGGCCTGTGTTATAATTACATCTTAAATACTTCTGTTCCAAAGACCTACATTTAATGTCAGTGCTGTTATGCAGTATGTCATAGGAAAATAATAAAATAACGTCCAATAAGTCTTAATAGTAGGGGTTGACGGATATTGGTTTTTCAGGGTAGATAGTGATTATTAGTAATTAATGAGACCGATATTTGGAACCAATGTACATTTACAATACTAATGACAATATTTCTGGCGAAAGATGCGGCGACTGGAGGAGTTCATGGCAGGAGGAACCCTCAGTGAGAGTGATTCTCCTGTGAATGAGCTGCAGTTTTCACCCTCAGACAAACTAAGACTATACTTTCAGGGATCATTTCTATAGTTACTGACTTGAGAAATGTGTTTCTAAAGTGTTTGGTCTCGCTAACCACGATGATGAGTCGTGATATTCTCTTCTGAGCGTGAAGCGGACAGAGAGTAATGATTCAGTTCATATGCTCTCTGTCATTGATGACCGTTCTTTGCTTCCTTGTGGAGCACAGAGGAAGAGAATATGATCAGAGTGGGAACAATGCACATTTAAAAACTAAAATAAACATAAAAACAAGCTCCTTTGTCTTAAGTATGAACTTAAGTTAACACTTAAATTGTGAAATGAAGACTTTGCCACAGTTTAATGATGATAAAACTTTATTTGTTTTAAGACAAGAATTGAATTAGCAAATAATTATTTTATAATTCAGGTCATTCATCAAGGAGATTCTTGTACATGAATTACATAATGCTTCCTTCATAATAAAAAAAAATCCAACTGAAAAAACATAACTACATACAGGCAGTGTCTGAAAAATCACACTGAAGTGTCCATTTTAGTCTTCTTAAAAGTGAGGTTTTCTCTTGAGTCAGTTATTATGATTATATTATTATGATCACCTCTGCAGGACTTGATGCTCTGTAATTGAAAAACAGACCAGTTTAAAGAAATGAAATAAATATCAGATTTTGCGGTATTATGAATGTCGATTGGGACATGAACACATCTTTTCTTTGCCCAGTCAGTGAGAGAAGAGTCTTTTCATCTGTTCTTATTGTTGTTTATAGATTTACTTACCCGAGTCCTCTGAAGCACACAATGATTATCTTCTGTACCTCTGAACCCTGAGTGACAATCACTTTCATGTGAATCAGGTGCAGTTTTCACCCACAGTCAAGTTAAGACTATACTTTCAGGGATCATTTCTATAGTTACTGACTTGAGAAATGTGTTTCTAAAGTGTTTGGTCTCGCTAACCACGATGATGAGATGTGATATTTCCTTCTGAGCGTGAAGTTGACAGAGAGTAATGTTTGCGTCATATGCTCTCTGTCATTGATGATTGTTCTTTGCCTCTTGTGGAGCATTGATGGAGGGAATATGATCAGAGTGGAAGCAGCTTTCATGTAGATAAATGAAAAGAATATGTTAATCAGATGTTTTGCTTTAAAGCAGTCTAAGAGTTTTTCATGGATTTGTGAGAATACAAACAGATCATTTGTTGGTTGTAGGGTTTGATTGAGATGTAATCGACAGTTTGTCAGTTAATCATTAATGCCGTTTGTTAAGTTGATCTTAGGCTGAAAATGCAGTATGCCTCTTTTATTGTAGAAAATAATTAGGCTGAAACAGAAATATTACAGTAAGAAAGTGTCTATAAATTACTTTGATCTCAAAACGTTTGTCTCATGACTTTAACATTTTATTTATGTGAAAAAAACAAATAATTAGGATATGAAATAATATGTACTCTTTAATTGCTGTATATTCTCCAATACTTGTTGTTAGCTGGCATGAATGACAGAAATACTATGAATGATGGAAAAAGTACTGACACCAGATGTTTTGGCAGATATAGCGGCTTGTAAGACTGGAGTCTGAACACCACAGCCACTCACTGATATCCATTATTAAAGTCTCATCTATGTGCAGTTAAAGTTGTAGAGGCCTGTGTTATAATTACATCTTAAATACTTCTGTTCCAAAGACCTACATTTAATGTCAGTGCTGTTATGCAGTATGTCATAGGAAAATAATAAAATAACGTCCAATAAGTCTTAATAGTAGGGGTTGACGGATATTGGTTTTTCAGGGTAGATAGTGATTATTAGTAGTTAATGAGACCGATAACCGATAACCAATATTTGGAACCAATGTGCATTTACAATACTAATGACAATATTTCTGGCGAAAGATGCGGCGACTGGAGGAGTTCATGGCAGGAGGAACCCTCAGTGAGAGTGATTCTCCTGTGAATGAGCTGCAGTTTTCACCCTCAGACAAACTAAGACTATACTTTCAGGGATCATTTCTATAGTTACTGACTTGAGAAATGTGTTTCTAAAGTGTTTGGTCTCGCTAACCACGATGATGAGTCGTGATATTCTCTTCTGAGCGTGAAGCGGACAGAGAGTAATGATTCAGTTCATATGCTCTCTGTCATTGATGACCGTTCTTTGCTTCCTTGTGGAGCACAGAGGAAGAGAATATGATCAGAGTGGGAACAGTACACATTTAAAAACTAAAATAAACATAAAAACAAGCTCCCTTGGCTTAAGTATGAACTTAAGTTAACACTTAAATTGTGAAATGAAGACTTTGCCACAGTTTAATGATGATAAAACTTTATTTGTTTTAAGACAAGAATTGAATTAGCAAATAATTATTTTATAATTCAGGTCATTCATCAAGGAGATTCTTGTACATGAATTACATAATGCTTCCTTTATAATAAAAAACAAAATCCAACTAAAAAAAACATAACTACATACAGGCAGTGTCTGAAAAATCACACTGAAGTGTCCATTTTAGTCTTCTTAAAAGTGAGGTTTTCTCTTGAGTCAGTTATTATGATTATATTATTATGATCACCTCTGCAGGACTTGATGTTCTGTAATTGAAAAACAGACCAGTTTAAAGAAATGAAATAAATATCAGATTTTGCGGTATTATGAATGTTTATCGGGACATGAACACATCTTTTCTTTGCCCAGTCAGTGAGAGAAGAGTCTTTTCATCTGTTCTTATTGTTGTTTATAGATTTACTTACCCGAGTCCTCTGAAGCACACAATGATTATCTTCTGTACCTCTGAACCCTGAGTGACAATCACTTTCATGTGAATCAGGTGCAGTTTTCACCCACAGTCAAGTTAAGACTATACTTTCAGGGATCATTTCTATAGTTACTGACTTGAGAAATGTGTTTCTAAAGTGTTTGGTCTCGCTAACCACGATGATGAGATGTGATATTTCCTTCTGAGCGTGAAGTTGACAGAGAGTAATGTTTGCATCATATGCTCTCTGTCATTGATGATTGTTCTTTGCCTCTTGTGGAGCATTGATGGAGGGAATATGATCAGAGTGGAAGCAGCTTTCATGTAGATAAATGAAAAGAATACGTTAATCAAATGATTTGCTTTAAAGCAGTCTAAGAGTTTTTCATGGATTTGTGAGAATACAAACAGATCATTTGTTGGTTGTAGGGTTTGATTGAGATATAATCGACAGTTTGTCAGTTAATCATTAATGCCGTTTGTTAAGTTGATCTTAGGCTGAAAATGCAGTATGCCTCTTTTATTGTAGAAAATAATTAGGCTGAAACAGAAATATTACAGTAAGAAAGTGTCTATAAATTACTTTGATCTCAAAACAACGTTTGTCTCTATAAGTAAAGATATCTCGAACATTTGTTCAGACATCAACTTTGACAGAGGTGTCCATTTTATACTTCACTATCAGGGCCAACTATCAAGTAGAATATTGTCCAAAAATAGCTTAGTGCTGGAAATAATAAGGCAGAGGCAGAATTATTACAGTAAAAAAGTATCTGAAAATCACATTGAGTTGTTCAGTTTAGTCTTAAAAAAACAAGGTTTTTTCTCATGAGTCAAAACATTTTATTTGTGGAGGACTTTATTTAATCCTTCATTTAAACAGGTTTTCTTATGGAGATCTGAATTTCTTAAGAGAGATCTATGCACAAAAATAACATACAATTCAAACAATGACAAATGCATTTTACACATATTTACACTTAAGAGAAGCGACTACAATTGTGACTGTGACTGTAAAAGAGCAACCTTTAAAATGTTCAAATGGAATAAGTGAATGTAACAAACACTTTTAGGAGTTCATTCCATGTGTGTGCAGCAATGTATTTGAAGCCGTGTTTTCCAAGTCCAGTGAAAACATGAGGTACAGTGAGTGTTAAAATGAAGTGAGACCTTACATTGTAAATACTGTATTTAAATGCAGCCAGAGAAGTTACTTAGTTTCTCATGGTAATAAAAAAAAACAGATCAGATGAAAGAAATGAACCCAATAACCTAATTTCTCTGTATTATGAATTTCTATTGTGACATACGCAACTTTTCTTTTTCCAAACAGTGAGAGAATTTAGTCTTTTCTCTTGCCATTATTTGAACCACTTTCTTTCTGTGATACTTTTGTTGCTTTTTCTATATCGTCACTCAGTGCTGCTTCTCTCTTCTGCATGTGTGTGCTGTCAGTCATGCAGGGATTAGCTGCAGAGACACAACAACTAGACCGCTTGATTAATGGCAGTGAGGAACCCTCAGTGAAAGTAAGTTTTCTGTGAATCAGATGCCATTTTAACTCCCAGGTGAGTTAAGACTATACTTTCAGGGATCATTTCTATAGTTGTTGACTTGAGAAATGTGTTTCTAAAGTGTTTGGTCTCGCTAACCACGATGATGAGTTGCGATATTTCTTTCTGAGCGTGAAGTGGACAGAGAATGGTGATTCTCCTCACGTGCTCTCTGTCCTTGATGATTGTTCTTTGCTTCCTTGTGGAGCATAGATGAAGGGAATATGATCAGAGTGGAAGCAGATGTCTGTTTTTCTATAAAAAGCTAAATTACCTTTGTTTTTAGAGAGTTAATTTTAACTGTACACTTAAAATTTCTCAAACTTTGTATAGTGTTTTGTTGTTCTTACTATGTCTACACATGTGAATCATAGAAATTCAACATGCACTCCATTGTCTGACAAAGTAGCGTGATAGTCCCTAACACATTCTTGATCTGTCATAGTAGGAAAAACTAGAGATGGCAAATTCGAAACGCTGAAACGTTTTAACACTTTGCTTGTCTTTTAACACCATTGCTTTGAAACATATTGAAACTTGTTTAAAACCTGTTTGTTCTACATTGCCATCTACTGGTAGAAGCTTGCATTACACACATTTATCGTTCAATAGGTGTCAAATCAAATCAAACTGCTATTGATTTAGTTCTTGTAGGATATGATAACTATTTCATATCATTATTAGCTATGTGACCTAACGACATTGGTCTTCTGTATGCTATAGTTAGTTTGTAGAACACTTCAATGGTTTCATTCATTAACAGAGACTTAATCTGTCCGGGTTTGGTACCGATCACATGATGTTTCGAAACATGTCTCGAGATATGTGCTGAAGCTGGAAGTGATGAAATGTTTTGAAACAGTTCAATCTTCGGTGTCGAAATTGCCATCTCTACTCAGCACATTTTTGAGTTGTCATCGTAGGAAAAACACAGGTATCACTAATCCCATCACTGATTGCTCTGTGCTATTCAAATGTCTTTGTAAACTGCAACAGAGTGACAGTGAGCCAGCATGCACAATACCAGGAACCTTAAAACTGACTCAGCTAAATGGAATCTCACCATAATTGATTGGATTATTTACACCTGTGCTTTTCCTACAGTGACATGTCAAAATGTTGACTATGAAAAATGTGCATTGTTCAAAAGCCCCTCCCTATGTTACGCTCACACAGATGTTTTCACATGACTAATCTGACCTCCTCCCAGGACTTTGACTTCGCCTATGACAGGCTGTGCTTGACTGACATCTATTGATTTAGTTTTTTTTCCCCAATTTACTGAGGTGCAGAGGTTGAATGTGTGCCAAAAGTCCAAAAACAGCAGGCTCAGTCGTCCTTTATTTTCTGAATGAAGTGCTCAGTCAGCTGTCAGCTGGTCACATTTACCTCCTTTGCCTTCCACTGTTGTGCCTTGTTTTGTGGGGTTAAAGGTCTCTCATTCAACCCAACACTGTCCCCACAGAAGAGGTCCTGTCTGCATGATGCGAATAAACCAAAGCTTAATGTAATATCCCCTTTGATTAGATTAGCAGTTATTCTCACATCAGTCTTTAATTGCCCTGCTACTTCTCTTCAACTTGTACAGGCCATGATTTCTCTGGTTATCTCAAATTATTACGTAATACGTGATTTCAACTTTTGCTTAAAAAAAAGAGGAATGTTGTGTGAGTTCTTTTTATACATTAATGGGGAAAAAATAGAAATTACAACAAACAAACGACTGTATATATACTACAAAAATACAGGCAATATAGGAAATAATATATAGTCATTATACCACCAAAAGTAAACTGCAACAATAAGTAACCAAATTTGATTTGATGGTCTTTTGGAGGTCCAGAAAAGTAGGTTTTCTGTGGAAATATAATCATCAGCACTGGCTGTTACTTTTGTTATGTGTCATTTGAGGTGTATTAAAATAATTCACTTTTTTGTCTAACTGTTTCTATTTTAGAAACAATAGAAAAACAAGGAAACTGTAAAAAAGAAAAAATTAAAAAAGTGTTTTATTGAAAAAACGAACATATAGAAAACATCAGGTAAGGGGGGGGGCAAAAAATCCATGGGTAGAAAAACAGGAAGTTGCGCTTTACGTAGAATTGACGTCATACGTAAATAAGTTGATCAAGCTTCTTCTGCTTACTCGCAAGGTTGTCGTCTTCTCTGCTATATTTATCTCTCGCCTCAATAATAATAACGACAATGCTGAATTTACATATTAAGTCTTGGAGATAGAGCGGGATTGACATTTTATTCGACTCACGAGGATATGTCATCTGACTTTGTAACGTAACAGAGTAAATAAAAAACCGTGTGGACAGCAAACGGAGTCGAGCAGCTAACAGGGGTTAGCATCACATATCTGCACACCGTGTGCTTTTCATTCTCACTTTCTCTTCCATTTCATCTTCGTCTGTAGTCGGCCTTTGCACTCTGTCACCAACTTCAGTCCGCGGTGTCGCCAGGAGAGGATGAACTGGCTTTTCCCCCTGTCCAAAGGCTCCGGACCTCTCCCTCCTCTCAACAGCCTCCAGCAACAAAGACAGCGGCAGATCGAGTCACTCAAAGCCGCTCACCCCAGGTAACGTGGACGGCAACCGGCCCCACAAAACCAGACCCCGGTGCTGCTGATTAGCTCGTTAAACATAAGTCTGTTTTTATTCAAACTCAGAATATGGTCACAACAATGTTTTTTTATTCACTTTATTAACGTTGTTTACTGAAACATGTTTTCTGGGTTAACACACACACAGCTGATGTTTACTTAGCATAGCTAGCCACCTGGCTCACAGTTAACGTTAGGTCAGAGCTAGTAAGCTAGGCTAACAAATACAGCTTCATTTTTCGTACATTTGTCCTTGCGACTCTGAAAATGTGTCAAAGCGATTCACGCGATTCTACGTGAACCCACAGCCACTGGTTTGACACGCCTCAGCGTGGTCGTTGAGCAGCTAATGTTTGCTAATCTATCATCGTAGCTAACTAGCTATATGTGATTTGCCTGGGCGCTGCGTTAGCTGACTAGCTAATCAAGTGACAGTTACAGAGCCTATTTTTAGGATTGATGACACGAGTTGTAGCCCGCTGGCCCAGTCCTGTGATCATTCCGGTGTTTACCTCGCCAGAGTGTCACGCATATAGTTTTAGGAGCAGCTAGCTAATTAGATGTGGAGATTAAAGTATTAATAGCCTTTGTTTACTAAGGAGCTCAATCTCACAGACAGTTTGTTTTTATCTTAGTACTCAGTCAGACATAAATAGACAGCATTAACAGACTGTTCTCTTAGTTAATTTCTTGTCAGCCAGATGCATTAAATGACAGGAATCTCTCTCCTGATGTGAAGTGTGCCTGTGACAAAACATGCGATTACACGCAGAAGGAAACATGCTTCTCCAACAGATGTAAAGTTCGTGGGATTGCAGAAGCCATGAAGGCTAAATGTGCTGTGGTGAATGCTGTTAGTCGCATGGCAGTGACGTTAAGGAGTACATGGATGGGAGATGATAATTCACATTTTTTGTAAATTGTAAATAAAAGCATGCAGGACCAGTACTTTCTTAACATGTAGCCCTCTTGTTGGGCTGGCTGTTGTTAGGTATACTGTGAGGTATAGATTATTTACAAATCTGATATTAAATTTGGGACCAATATCAATACTACAAACCATTTTGTTTCTTTGCAGCTGTCAAAAACCATTAAGTTATGGACTTGGCACCGAGACAAATAGATACTGGGATCAGCCCAGGGCTGGGTGTTCCAGCCTAAAAATAATATTGTGTTATTTTCAAGGTTGTATGGCTTCAAACAATATTAATATCAATGCTCTGATATCTAACTTAAACTACTGTAGTTGAATAAAAGACTTAATTACTAAATATACTACTGTTACCATAAAGTTAAATAAAGTAGTCATAAAAAAGTCAAATAAAATACTGTCAGGAAAAACAGTTAAATACAGTACTGTTATAATAATGTTAAATAAAGTACTCTTAAAATAAGTTATTATATAAAGTACTTTTATGACAAAATGAAATATACTACTGTAATTATAAAGTACTGTTGTAATAAAGTTAAATAAGGTGCAGTTTTACTAAAGCTAAATAAAATACAATTAAAAAAATAAATAAGGGCTGTTTTAATATAGTAAAATGATTTAAAAAATGTCGTAACTACTCATACTTGTGTTCCTGATACAGTCATTTTATAGACGCTGATGAAAACAGCCGCAATACACGGAGCACAATTGATATATTGCCCACCCGTAGATCAGCATTACAGTATATTTGCTGTCAGACTTTGTTTTGTTATGAAGTAGAGTTATCAGTTGGGAATGGGCATTAATGGCCTCTCTTTATGAATCTGTCCTTCTCCAGAATGTTCATAAACATTGATTGTAGATGCACAATACGTTTTCTAAATGTGCTGATCATGATTGCGCAAGCAGGATTACTGATTATGTTTTTTCTGTTTCTCAACAGCCTTGCAGAGATCCAGAAGGATGTCGAGTACAGAATACCATTCACAGTCAACAACTCCACCATTAGTGTTAATATGTGAGTACATCTTTGTGCATACAGTCAGTGACTGACTTTGGTTGTAAAGCGCCCCCAGCGTTCCATATTTTAACAAGAACGTCAGAGAAGAAAGGCAAGAAAAGCAGGAAAGATCGCTAAGCAATCAAACAACACGTCTTATTGGTTTTCTTCCCCATAGCATGAATTGAAACTCCTTTATGCTCCTGGGAGCTGTTAGTAAAAAAAAACTTCACCACATACACTCTAGTGGTACTAAGGTTTCTAATTTTCAGAACATAGAGCTTGGCTATATAGGGACAAATGTAAATTACTCTACCATAATACCAGATGACAATGTTGATATACTATTATCACATATTTTATAGCATGTTATTCATGCTGTGACTGTGATTTCTAAAGGCTGAATCTCTCTCTTTCCCCTAGCCTGCTGCCTCCTCAGTTCCCTCAGGAGAAGCCGGTGGTTAGTGTCTACCCCCCCGTTGGTCATCACTTAGTCGACAGCAATAATGGCACCATGATCACTAGCCCCCTCATCACTAATGTAAGTAGTTGTGTGGGCTTTCATGAGGTGTTTTTAAGAATGCTGAAGTAGTTCAAGGAGATCAAGTGGTTGGTGTTTTTCCAGATCTGCATTATAGAATATTCATGAAAGCCACCATTGGCCTGTTTGTAAGCTGGGCAGATGACAGTGCAGTACGCTAATGTGCACACAAAAACAGATGTCTGCTTTTATTTCTCTTCTCTTGTACTCTTTTCATGACTACTGACTGTTAGTGACACAATCTCTCTTGCTGTGTGTTTACAACGTTGTTATTGGTAACCACATTTGATAGTGTGCTATGTTATTAGGGCCAGTATCACTGTGGAAGCCGTATGGTGTGATGAAAGCAAAGATGTATCCAAATGATTTCAATCTCAAAACTAAAACTGGAATAAATGACTCAAAGTAAATTAGTTTCAGCAGTCGAACAGTAGGTCTTTGAAAGATGTAGGCACATGTGAGTAGAAAAGTAAAACGTGTCTCAGCACAGAGGCTTTCTTCTCTCTGCGTACTCAGTCCACATTCTCTGTTTTATTAGGAAAAACATACTTTGTTTTTGTCATTTCTTGTATTCATAATTCCATTATTATGCAGGTTTTTATCTGCCCAGCATCAGTTTGACCCCTCGTCATCTGAGCCACTATCCCAATTGTCCTTGTAAGGTTCGGGGGGTGTTTAGGCCAACCCCAGCTGTCATTGGACGGAGGGCGCAGTACACCCTGGACATGTTGCCAGACTATCGCAGGGCCGACACATATAGACAGACAACCTTTCACACTCACAGTCACACCTAAGGGCAGTTTAGAGTCACCAATCAACCTGACCTGCATGTCTTTGGACTGTGAGAGGAAGCTGGAGACCCCGGAGAGAACCCACGCAGGCACGGGGAGAACATGCAAACTCCACACAGAAGGGCCCCCGCCCATGGACTGCACCTCATCCCAACCCGGGACCCTGCTGTGAGGCAACAGTGCTAACCACGACACCACCATGTTCAAATCCATGAATGGCGTATTCCAAAAAAATAAAACCTGATCATAACTGGGCAGCTTAACCCAACATAGTTTAAAACAGAGATAGGGGTAGAAATCTGATTACATACAGCTACATTTAAACATTTTTGTCCAACTCTTTCCTGATTTGTTCCAATAGCCTGTAAAAGCATCAACCTGATGTATTTGTTTTCCTGTTTCTTTTCTTCCCCCTCTCTTCTCAGTTATTACAATTTATTTATTGTATTTAACTTCAAGTTAAGTATTTCCACTGTTGTTGTGTGTGTGTTGTAGTTTGGGATGCACTCAGATCTGGGTAAGGTCATTCAGAGTCTGCTGGACGAGTTTTGGAAGAGTCCTCCTGCCTTGATGTCCAGTGGTGCTGCTGGCTTTCCATAGTGAGTTTCCTCTTATATTCACGGACACTCGTCTCTCAGTACTCTCTCATTACACTTCATTACAACCAAAAGTTCAGTGTTCTGCAACCAGTATTTTTGCCATCATGTTTTTATTGGGGCAATGCAGGAAGAAAGTAGCAATAAAGATCAATTGATAATTCAAATGGGAATTTAGGGCCATTCTTTGGAACTCTGACATGTTTTTTCTTTTCCCTTTTAAAGATATTGTGTAAAACTTAATTTCTTGAAACATGTTTGAGGCTGTGTACCTTTGCATAAATAGTCACGACTAGGACAGTTCTGTACTGTGCTTTCCTCATTCCTCCTTACAATGAGGCTGGTAAATAAAATAATGACAGAAACTGACAAAGCTTGAAAAAAACATGTTTTTCTTGCCATGATCATGTGTTGTCTTTGTTATGTTTGAGTGAAGTAATTTTATTTCCCCCCACATTTCCCCAGCAGTATGTACAAGCCGTCAAGCATGGCTCCTTACCCCACCCAAGCTTACCATTACGGCCCTCGCCATGTGGGCCCCAGTCACACGCCGCCTCCTGGTCCGGGCCCTGCTCCCATGCCTCACCCAGGGGTCGATAGTGCTCATGGACCGCCTCGAGCTCCAGCCCCATATGGACTCATTTCTGACTTGCCACTGCCTGTTCCTACTGGAGACTCCCAGGTGCACTGATTATGGAAAATGTCCACAAATGTGTCGATAACATCCGTCCAAAACACACTCACTAACACAGAGGACTATAATATGAACTCTACATTTTTAGGAAATAAAGTTGATATATGCATGAAGTGTTTGTGAACAGCTTGGTATGATTGAACAAAGAGGAGCTTTCCCCAGCTTCAGTGCTTTAAAAAACAAATATCAGTTCATCGACTTAGATTTTAAAAAAAATTAGAAGGGCACTCAGAGAGCACAGACTCGTACCAAGGCCTCATGCCTTAGTGTATCTGCTTTGTGATTCAGATCTGCTCCAGAATGTAATGGTTTCTTCCTTGGCCCATGTCACCCCCCCTCTACTAAGTTTCATGAAAATTTGGTCCCATAGTTTTTCTGAAATCTTGCTGACAAACAAACAAACCAAACCACCTCGGTGGAGGTAATGACTGCTAAAAGCAAGAGGTAGAACAACATCTCAACACTGACAGTCTGACTACCCAGGATTTTCCAAGCAAAGTTTTCATTTCTAGATCTTTCACAGCAACTGATTGCTCAGTTTCAGACCGATTTAGTGACTGAAGAACGTCACTTGCTCATATTGCTGTTTTCTGTTACAGGCTGGACTGAACGGACACATGTACAAGATGCCTGATATTCCTGAGTCTTTTCCTGAACTCTGTGACTTGAAGTAAAGTATTCCCAAATATTCTCAATTTAGATTATATTTTATATTTTATTAATTGTCAAATTTTTAAGCGTGTTATAATGTGGGTTTTAGAAAAGGGAAAACATTTCTTTAGTGCCTATAATAAATCTCGTTCTGACTTCCTGCTTTAAATGTATCTGTGTCTGCCACCTCTGCTGTGTCCTCCCTAGTCTGAGCCAGCTGTCTGACATGTCTGACAACGAGGATGTGTTGCTGGAGTTCTTTGTGAGTTTGCCACAACTGAAACAGGTCACCAGTGATAAAGAAGAGCTCGTCACCAACATAGTGGACATGGCTAGTAAGTTCCTTTTTGCCGCTGCACCAAAGGTCTTTATGGTCAGTCGTAAAAGAGAATTTGAACTTGAGATTTACAAAGATTTGTGCCTCTGTTTGTCATTTTCAGAGAAAAATCTTCAGATGGAGCCACAGCTGGAGGGAAAAAGACAAGAAATGCTCTACAAGGTCAGATCTTACATCTAAGCCCTTTTGCTCCCTGTCTTAAACAGACACACAACAAACTCATGGTATTGTCCAGCAGATTGTGACTTTGTTTTTGTCCTTTGACAGTACGAACAGTTGACTCAGATGAAGTCGGCCTTTGAGACGAGGATGCAGAGACAGCATGAACTCAGTGAGGTGGGCAGCCATATCATCATACTATGGTTTGGTTGATAACAGGTTTTAAGTGCAGATTCACCTTTTTGGATTACAGCTGCTGATCTTTTTGGTTGAATTTTGACCATTTTGAGTCATTTGGGTCTTTCCTTGAATAGTAGGAGTCCCCCAGAATCTACTCATAGTCCTTTAAATTTAAGTTAAGCATTTCTGAATGGAATAAAATGCTTAGTTTTCACTCAACTGCCTCCAACATGGCAGTCGAGTTACTTAGTTTTCATTTTACAGCCAAGCAGAACATTAAAATATGTTTCTGAAAGCATTTGAGGCGAGAAACTGGCAATGCAATAACAGATCTTTATTCATATTTGATGAGCGCTGCATTTGACAGTTTGACTGCAGTTCAAGTGCAGTGACTGACATGATAGACAGCTCTGATGGAAACCCCTTTCTCTCTGATTTGTTGTTTACGTTCTCATGTCGTGGATTTTTCCAAATGCTGCAAGAAGCAATATGAGGAAGCAGAGGACCGAGATTCTTTTCATTTGTCTCATTTGATACTGTGTGAATCTATTGGCCATTTCAGCAAATATAACAATAGTTATTTGTATATGGTTACAGCTTTAACCGTAGTGCTGCTGAAGAGGCAAGAAGTCTACTTTGTTTTCACCTTGTCAAAAAAAAAATCTAAAATCTATGGGAGGAAATATTATGTAGTTCAAAGACACTTCACCCAAGCATTGTTAAACATGTCTTGAAATACTGTTTTGTCTATTATCCCCCACTAGAGTTGCAGTCTTAGTACACTACAGGCACGGTTAAAAGTTGCAGCCCACCAGGCCGAGGAGGAGTCAGAGGAGACGGCTGAAAACTTCCTGGAGGGACGAACAGACATCGACGAATTCCTGACCAGCTTCATGGAGAAGAGAACGGTGAGAAGTGCTTCATCATGGAGTATGAATGTGATAACAAGTGCGTTATACAACATTTTAAGAAGAATGTGTGTTGACTGTTTTTGTGTCTTTCCACAGCTTTGCCACAGCAGAAGGGCCAAAGAGGAAAAGCTGCAACAGTCCATCAACACACATGGACAGTTTCCTACCAGCCACTAGAACACAAGGTACAACACACACACACGAACAGTCATTTCAAGTCACTCAGACAGTAAATTTTGTCTTTGTTGAGGGGAACTGGTGATGCTCAGCTGACCGTTTCACAACAGGCAGCCCTCATGGTTTCCTTCATTTTCATAAGAGAAAACTGATTTGTCATCGTCGTCTCTTCTTCTTCTTTGGTCATTAGGTTTGGTGTTTTCTCAGCCAACTGCTGCCAACTAAATGGAAAAAGACATTTGATGGGACGAAAAGCACACAGAGTCAACTATGGGCACTTTGGAGAAATAAGAAGGCGATGATAGCAAAGATGGGCTAAAAAAACAAAACAAAGAAGCCCACTGTGCCCGGATCTGAGCTAAAAATACTGTTCAAGTTGAAATTGTGACAGCAAGATGGAGAAGCTATTGGATCACCACAAGAGGCCACAACAGGAAGAAAGAGTAACACACGCATCGCTTTTCCAAAAACATTACTAGGGATTGACAACACTGTGGATAATTTCTGTTGCACATACAGTTTGTCCAGTTTTGACTTGACAGTGATGAAAGTTTATTTCCTGGGTTTATGTCACTTTGCTCAATAAGAGCAACATCTGCACCCAATCAGAGTGGATGGTGATTGTTTAGGTCAGGACTCCCAATTTTACTTTTTTCCATGCAGTGAGAAAGTAAATGTAACTTTAAAATGATTGTTAAAATGCTAATGTTGGTGTCTGTACTTACCATCTGAGATCATTGTTAAAGTCCCTGCTTAATTTTTGGAGAAAGGTCCTACTGGACAGACAGGACAACAACCTTTGCATTGCAAATCTACTGTTTACATTGAGCTGCTTGTTCCAGACATTTACATGAAACTCAGCAGTGGCAGTGGCACTTCAACTAGTAAAGATAATCTGTCGAATGCATTCCCAATTTGTAACATAACATGACAAATTTGGGATCCTCCAACAAAAACAAAAAACAAAAAAAATGAAGCAAGGACGGGGCAGTGTTGTCAGCAGAGCTTAAGATTTAAACAACATATGAATTTCAGACAGTGGCTGATTCTTATTCAAGTTGTTGGGTTTCCCCCTAAAGTGGGCTTCTATTGGGTACTCATGCATGGACAGTATGTTACATAGAGCGATATCAGTCGGTAGACCCCAACTTTGAGAAGCAGGCTGAAGTCTGACATGGAAGCTAAGCAAAGAACTGCTGTGGATGGGTCAGCAACAAAACAGATTTTAGCCAACTAAAAAAAATACCAGTTTTATATATCAGTTGTAGTGTATGCTATATTAAGAATATTTTCACGGCTTTACCTTCGTGTCAGACAGTGATTTCCAACAGGAAAATGAAGCTGTTGTAACGCTCTCTTCAAAGCCAAACTCCATTGAGAAAAACAGTGATTTAACATTGCTGATCACACGAGCTGCTGGTCTTCTAGTGCTTAAAACGGTTAATTTGTTTCTATTATTGTGTGACTTTGGGGTTTAAAGGGGTGATGTTTGGATTAACCAAAGTCACACAGTAACACAAACTAACCAACTGATCGAAGCAGCAGTACACCAGCAGCTCCTGTGTTCAGCAAACAAAAAATGACTGTTTTTTTACAATGAAGTCTGGTGGCTTTGATAAGAGCATAGATGCCTGTTGGAACAGGCTGTCTGACAGAAAGGTAAAGTGGTGAAAACACTCTCTATACAGCGTACATTTAAACTGATTTGAACTTTTTTTTTTTTTAGGTGGCTTAGATACGTTTCGTGGCTGACCCCTCCACAGCAATACATTGATTAAATTTTTGTGTCGGACTCTAGCCTGCTTCTCCAAACTGGGGGCCTGCCAACTCTCCTATTTGTGATACACTGTCCATGGATAAGTGCGCCATACGACCCCATTTCAAAAATCAGAACTATCCCTTTAAGTAATGTCTTGAACGCAGCCTCGGTATCAGTGTGTTTACACAATTATTTTATCATTCGATTACACTTTCCAAAGCACTTCTCTCATTCTCGTAATGTCAACACCGTAAATCAAACGCAACGCAATCCATATAACAAGCGTGCGTCCTGGTCAGTTTTTTGAATTGCAGTATTAGGTTTGTGGGGTTCATAATAATACATGTTAACACGAACTATTACAGACACTGAGCAGTTTAACAAACACGTTATGTTAACTGAAGTTATCTGAAAATCAGAGAACAGTAAAACATACAAACGGTTGAATCACACCTTCACCTTGATTCTGTGCGTTTTTACACAAATTGAGTTATTTGTGTACTTGTAAACACACTGATCACGATGAGCACTGTTATGATAACCCGACTTTTTTTTGGACACCTTTTTTCAACTTGAAATTTGTGGTGAAGAGCCTCAGAAGATTTGGGATAAAGTTGAGGAGTATTAGGTTAAATGCTGCAGTAAACCTCGATGACATTGGATACTGTATTTAAATGTTAATAATAGGCTTTATTGTAATCAAAGACTCAGACACCTTGTATTATATGTTCTTATTTAATTTGTTAGAGTAATAAAGCATTTAGAATAAATCTTGTTTGCTTTACTTGCTGTTTGACAATCATCATCAGCACTCTGAGCTTGTTGGGCACCATTGAATCATTAATAAGATCATAACAGGAATGGTGTCATACTGGATGCATTTACATCTTTATAGACTTTAATTTATTACACGTCACAAAAGGCCTTAATGTTCAGTTATATATGTTTTACAAGATATTAGGTGATACCATAAAGTAATCATGGAGGATATTTTTCCTTTAACATGGAAAATTGATCATTACAGTTGTATTATACTTGTCCTCATCAGCATTTTATTATCTACCGTATGTCTGAGCTCCATATATTCTACTCACTACACACAGCTGTGTCAGGTTAACTACAGGCAGGAGCTGCAGAGGCGCACATGCACACAGGGCCGATGGGAAAATTTTCCTGCTCAGCAGGTTTTATTGTTGTATGGAAAATTAAGACAATGCATCAGCAGCCACAGAGCCTGAACTCAGCGACCTAACCAAACTAACACGTAATCTTTCCAGACTACTGTCAGAGACTGTATGAGTCCTGATGGTCTCAGCAGTGACTAACCTCTGCGTTAACATGACATCATCGTCACTCTCTTTGCATACATTCATACTTTTTGAGTTCATTTACTAAAGGACTGGTCAAGAGGTGAATTTTAGGAAGTTTAGGAGGATGAATTCACAAATTCATCCTCCTAAACTCATCATGATGGGAATTCAAGCAGTGAAATCTTACACGCAGAGTGAGAAATACAAAATCACAAAGAAAACCAGTCAGAAATGCTAGATATTTCCCACTTCTGTTGGTAAACCATATAAATACCATTGTGGTAATATATTAAATGTCCAACGTCTTCCATGTCTCATTCAACATCTGATGTAGATAACTTTTTTAGTGGACCAAAAAAAACAAAAAACAAAAAACAAACTGCCATGTTTTATATTACAATAACCATTTGGGCAATATAAAACTGAGCTTATTCAATTTTGGTCTTAAGCTTTATTGTAAGTGGTATTGAGAAAAAAAAGAGTCTTAAAAAGTCTTAAATCTAACTTGGCAGGAAGGACCCTGCAGGAACCTTGTTTTGGAGCACTGTAACAACAAATCGAATAACAATTGTCAAGATGTTAAATTTACATTGCTGTGAATATAAGTATGGGTGAAATTCAGCTTACAACACCGATATGCTGTTCAGTGTAAGGAGAGAAATTGAGATATACAGTATTTTTGTTGTCTCTCTACGGTGCACGTGATCTTCACTCCGAAGGTGTAGGTGGCGGCAATTCACGTGCCAATAACCGGAAGTCGGCAGAGAGAAGAAGAAGAAGAACGAGCCGGAAAAACAACACAGGAGGCGCGCGCTGCTGAAAATTAACAAGCTGGAAAACTTTCGCACGAGTTGTCTTTATTCGAGGACCTTTTTATCACCTAAATATTCAAAGTTTGGGCCGCTGTAGGGCTTAATAACCGGGGTCGGCCGTTAACCGACTAAATCCTCACCTTGGCACAGGTTAGTAAACGGTTAACGGTTAACGTTTGGTTAGCACTGTAGAGGTGCTGAAACACCTGTTAGCTGGACAAGTTAACGTACCAATACAACTCCGTAGTTAAAGAAGGCATTTATTGCTGTTTACGCTCTTGGAAGTTATTTTATTATTATTCACGTCAATATGAAGCTATAAACCAGATTAGATGGATTTATTTGACAACCATAATATACACACAAAGCTGCTTCAATTGAAGACAACAGTTTGCAACGTAAATACTGTGAAACTCAGTTAGCCACCAATGTAGCCATTTCTTCATGCTCCTAATTTAAACAGTCATCTAATGAGTTTATGTTAAAGCTACTGATTTAATCTAATTTTAACTTTTTATTCGTTATTTTTTTTATGTTGGTAGCTGACACCGAAATGATGACTCCTTCATGTGGGGTTTGTTTTCTCTTTTCATGTAATAACGATGTGATTGCTACGTTTAACCCTTTAAAACCTGGGTAAATTGGCTTGATTTCTTTCAAAAACATTGGAAGAAGGCAATGAGCAACTCAATGAGAAATGACCCAGAAATAAGCAAGAAACTATTAGGAAAAAAAGCACAAGAAAATTACCTCAAAATTAACACACACACAAAAATCCAAACAAACAAAACAAGAAAAGTAAAAACAAAGAAATGACCCAAAAATAAGTAAAACATTAATTCTACAAAATAATTTTAAATTTTTAATTATTGTAATCATAAATATATTGTTGTGCTGTGGAGAGTTTTCCCCAGCTTTTTAAAAATTATTTTCTAAAACTTCTAAATTCTTGCAATTGGTGGGACTTTACTTGCCGAGTAGCTCTTTGCCTTTTCACCATGTTTTTGAAAGAAATCTAACCGGTTTGCTCAGGTTTCAAAGGTTTAAACACTGCGTCTGAATGCAGCACAAGAAAAGCAATGTCAGACCAGGTTTCAAAGGGTTAACAGTGCTTTACTTTAATGACAGTTTCCCCGTATATTGTAGGGTAAAGACTGTATACGTGTTGCGTGTGTCTAGATCAGTCCAGAGACATGTCACGACAGATGGGAGACAGCCATCGACGGTTCCTACAGACCATGATGGCCAATGGCATCGTTGATGAACAAGGGGCGAAGAAACTCTATCAATATTGTTGTGAAACCCACAACAGTAAGTACTTTTATTTACGTAACAGTTACTAATCCAGAGTAAGTCAAGAGTTCACCTCTGTATTAGAAAACAGGATTTTTTTCAGAGCCTTAATCACAAGAATAGAATTAAGCCTCCAAACAGAGGTCTTTTGTCTGTTTTGATCATGATGTTCAACTCAGTGTGTCCATTGTCTTTTACATTGACTATTTTAACGGTTTATAAACCTCATGAACACTACTTTCCGGGACTTAGCTTTTGGGAAAAATAAATTACCTTATAATTGAAGTAGACAGACATTGGAATCTCCATGATACAGGAATATAAAGCATGGATTTAAAGAAATAAAAATCACAGGCAATAGATTTGGACAATTTCCTAAAAAGAAGTAAGTTTTTTACCATAACTATTTACACATGGGCCCTCATTTGTCTACAGTGTGTACACACAGATGTGTGCGTGATGAGTGCGTAAGACCATTCCCACAAAGTGTGATATTTATCAACTTGAACTTATATTTAGGAATGTGTGTAAATAGATGCACAGCTCTGACCATGCTTACATACAGAATCTAGTAGAATAGTGAAACTACAAATAGAAAGCATTACAATTGTCAAAGCGTACATTAAGCTATCATGACAACAACAGATGTTCCATTTTTCCTTTCATCAATATACACTCAATTAATTTTTTTTTCTAATTTGAAACAGATAAGTTACCCAATTAGTGTCAAAACTTTCAAACGACATCTGTGACAGGCATTTGAAATTTAGTGCCATGTCTCATCTTCGGGTTTGGGAAGATTTGGCAAACCATGCGCTCTGCAGGAAGCGCGTTTTCAAAGAGTGCACAGAACCGGCCGAAATCAAACCGGGATTTCACGCCATCACCCGATTTCCGGACCCAATTGGAGCTGTAGACTCTACCCACATTGCAATAAAAATGCCGTCAAGCAACACATTTAAATATGCCAACACAAAGGGGTTTCATTCAGTAAATATGCAGATAACTTGTGATGCAGATTTGTCTCTGTTAATTTGCTCTCTTTCTAATTATTCTGGTGAGGAAAAAAACAAAACACATTAATGTTTCCTTACAATATATATGTTTAATAACTGTTGATAACTACAGATTTTTTTGGACTTCTGCACATTTTTAATGTTATTTGTAAGACAGAATTTAAACCTTTTACATGTGTTGATAAATATGGGGCCCTGGACCTCAAATTGCAAGGATTTGCCAGAGTTTTAGGTGTACTGATTTTCATGAGGGTCCCTCTAACATTAACCTGTGTCACTACCTTTGAGGAGAGAGGAGCAGTAAATCGATGAGTTACAGATTTGTTCTCTTTATAATAACAAACTTGGCTACTCTTTGTCTTATTTTGCAGCACAGCACACCCCTGACAAACTGGATGATTTCATTGATACCATCAACTCAAAGCTCCAGCCCATGTTCATGCAGATTAGAAAAGGGATGTCTGAAGACAACGGTCACCAGTACTACGCCTTGGTTAGTGAGTTTAATTCCTTTACGGGGCCTTTTATTTTCAGACCTGTTTTCCTTAATCAGTAACTTTTTAATAGTCAAGAGAGCTTTGGCGTGTGAGTTGTGCCACAGGAGCAGAACCTGTACACAGGAATTTCTGCTAGCCTTTGCTGCATGTTCTGCAAAATCAAACATGCACAAAGACTCAGTTTCAGAAAAGAAAACTAATAATTATCCTCAGATTTTGCTACAGTATCTGGCCAATTAAAATAGTTTAGATCTAAAAACAAATGTGAAAGTCTGTTGCTTTAGCTCACCATTTTTTTTTTTTTTTTTTTTATACAAGAAGCTGCTGTAAAATGACTGCGGCTTCTGTTTGAGAACCACATTACGATCATTCATCAATAATTGTTTCTTACTTACTCCAGGATTAAGGGTCACTGAATCAGATTACAGGCAAACATTCATTTTGAGTAGCTGTTAAGTAGGAGGTTAAAGATTCATGGAATTTGAAAAATGGTTTCTAATAGATGAACAGATTTATGCACCTTGTAATGTCAAAAGAAAGTTGCCAGCATTAATAAATTAAACCAATAGGAAGCGCTGTTAATCTCTGTTCTACTTCACTTCTGTGCAGGTGAACATGACAGAGACTGATGTCACCAGGATGTCCTCAGACTATGCTGACAATGAGTTGGAGCTGTTCAGGAAAACGGTGAGTTAAATTCACAAAGAAATCCGCTCTTAAATATTTTTCTACACACTGTCATCCAAATACTTCTTCATCACAGTTGCTGCACATATTTTAAAAGGCGGGACTATAATGTAAATAAAACCTGAAAAATGAATTGTCTGTCAAGCTCTATTTTAAATCAATATCATTTTAAGTTTAGACTGTATTTGAATATTTCCACTGCTGATCGATGCAGTGATAGAGCAGCAGTAACTCCACCGTTCAGCGGAGTTTTTCTTCGAGTGCCGTGATTTTGTTACCGCGTACGAGCTGAAAAGAATCTACATACCTGAATGTATGACAGGTGTGTCCGCTGAGGAAGCTTTTTATTTTATTTGTCTGATTATTTCTCTTATGTGGCATCGATAGACAAAGAGAGAAACTTCCGCACACTGTCCTGCTTACTGCTGACAGTAACAAACCTGATAAACCTGATAAACTTTGTTTAACTTTTATTCATTCAAACGATGATGGCGGTTAGGAACTTAATCCCACAGTAGTACAGCAGTCTTATAATAAAATTGACCTTGATATCTCATATCACACGTCAACATTGAAAAATAAAATAAAATCAGACTTTCACTACCCAAAGTATAACCTCACTGCAATTAGGAAAAGTAGCAAGCAGACAAAGTAGAGTGGCAGTTTGTTTAGTGAATCTTTAGTTGGAACGTCTGCTTTTAGTGCAGGGGAAAATGTTCAGATGTTTCTGCAATGCCTCCTTCGTTGTGCAAAGTATGCCGTGACTAAACAATGCGATTGTCATCCAGATGGACCTGATCGTGGGCTCTGAGAATGGCAAGGCCTCCTCCACTGATATTCTGAACAGCGCCGACACCCTGACCAGCAAAAAGCTGAAGAAGAGCGAGACAGAGCACCTCTTGAGCCGACTGGTGCAGGACAAATGGCTTAGTGAGGTAAAACACAGTGACTCCACCAGGATGTTAAAATCACGTTAAGGTGATATTCTCTTTACCCCATTTTCTTCAAACTGTTAAGGCTTTTTGTGTCGGGAGGAAACTGTGTTTTTTAAGTTTGATTTAAACACTTTTCTTGCATTCCATGTCAGTTGGGGACACTTTGATAAAATGTTCCAACTTAAACAGGATATGTTTTAGTTAAAGGTGCAATGTATGAAATTCGGAGTCCAGGCTCCGATTGCCTGCTCACGGCTCTCACATTTGACATTACAAGCAGACATGGAGGTGGCTGAGCCGAAATGGCAGATGCAGTCAATCAATTTAAAAGTACTAAAGGTGCTAACACCACTAACAGTGCTAACAAAGGCAACTTTATAAATTTTGATGATGCCAATCATCAACTGGCTGAGTTAACTGACTCTTACTGATCCCTGTTGGGAAATTAGGTGACAATGAAAAGTTTCGAGATTCACAGGGGTGAAAAATACAAGGTATTATTTAAGATTGCTGAATAACAAGTGTATAAAAGGTCATAATAGAAATAAACAATACCATTTTAATAAATATGCTATCATGACAATAGCTGTGAAAGATTTAAAGTTCATATTCCCAAAACTAGACTTTGCTGCTCAAATCGTGTGAGCAGTAATAAGTAAAACAATTTGTCATGGCACATTTATAATCTATCTTTATTTTAAAAAGAAATTTTAAATACAATCATATTCAATATAGACTCCACTAACCAGATGGAATCTGATTAGTGTCTTTGCTGCAGTATTTAAGCACTTCTTGCTCCCATTTTGTTGGGTTATTCGGTTTGTGATTCGTTTCTGTTCACCGATGTAGAAACGGGGTGAATACACGTTGTCCACCAGATGTATTATAGAGATGGAGCCATACATTCGCACAATGTATCAGGAGCAAGTCAAAGTGTGCCACATCTGTCGCAACATCGCTTTCCAGGTAAATGTTTTCTTTTGTGTCTCTTACATGTATAAACAGTGTACGCTCTGTTAATTACCTGAATCGAGTTAATTAGAATCAGTTCTGTCATTTAGAATCTCTCATTAAAATTCCATCGATCAGATAGAAATGTTCCTCCTCACTGCTGAGAGCTGTTTTTTATTTGAAGGCAGCCTTCTATAGTCACATGTTTATATTCACAGTTAGGACATAGATCCTTAAAGAGACATAAGAATCTGAGGAACAAACGTAATGATAACTGCAGTGTAACTAAGCAAACTACTTGGCAAGTCAAAGACTTGCTCTTGAGTCACCGCATAAATATGAATGAACAATAATTAACTTTTTTTAATTATGTGATTTTATGTAGGTAGTGGTGATGTGTCCTTGTGCTTTTTATTTTTGTCAGTTTGCATTTTCTGCGTCACTTTGAGTTGTTCTTTGCATTGTATTGACATTAAAGTGATCATTTTTGCATCAGTACAGCTAATGTGTGACAAACCTGATCTTTACAAAATGACTTTTCTCACAGTATTTTTCTGATCAGATTTTTTTTCTTTTCAGTGCCAAATTTGTGAGAATCCTACATGTGGCATAAAAATACACAACCCATGTGTGGCCAGATACTTTAAAGGACGAGCAGAGCCGCGGTGCCCAGCTTGTGAAGACTTTTGGCCACATGAAATCCCCGGTATGTATGTATTTATATAGAAGTTGTTTAAACACATATTTGACCTACAGTACTTACATAGATGCTTATTTTAAAGTTCTGCATACATTTACCTCAAACTGTCTAAAAAAACAGAACAAAACAAACAAACATTGAAAAGGGCACCTTCCAGATCCATTCTTGGGATGTTTTGCTTTTAAAAATCAGATTTTTCCCTTTTGTGTTTGGTATTTTATGGAAAATATTTGTACATTTGGAATTTTGTGATACAAGATAACGATCTACAGTCTGAATGACCTAAATTATCTATATAAAATGAATTCATGAAAAATTCCATTTAAAAATGTTGACATCAGTCTTTTTTTATCTGACCTTGAAAAATTACATACTACACCAGGCTTCATTTAAATGTATTAATAAACTATTAGAAGGGAAATGAATAAATGTATGAATGACAAGTGACTAGAACGAGAAAATACTGTCTCCTTGTATGTTTTAAATATTTTTTTACCGTTTATTACAGAAGTCAGACGGCCCCAGTCTCAGTCAAGAAGATGAGGACTTTAACATCAAATTTGTTTATGTTTGGTAATTTTTTTGTGTACTTTTAACATAATTTGTACTAAACCTTTAACTGTTAATATAATTCTTTTTCAGAGTTTTTATTTTTTACATAATATTTGTTCAAGTGTTTATTTAAACAAAATCATTATCAAACAACCACCTGAATATTTTTTTCCATCCTTTGGAAACGTTTTGTCATTTCCTTCTGGATTGTTCCCTTCTTTGTGACACTTAAAGCTCTGTTATTAAGAACATAATAAAACCTCTCAAAATGTAATGTTAAGACATTTATTTAATTTTATCTCTGCATAACTTGCAGCTTTCTTCCACCTTGATGCCATAATAAAAGAATAGCGTTATTTTTTCTATCAAACAAGGGAAGACATAAATATCAAAGTGCAGTGAAACATATTTCTTAAAACGGATGTAATTTTGACATTAGTTTTGCATTGCTGCTGAATCCTCACATGTATAATTCATGTTAATTTGATAATCCAGTTTAAGATGAATTGCTGAAATGTTGATGAAACATGTTTTAATCCAGCATCCGCCTTTCCCTGAACACTCGAAACAATTTAAGGTGATGCAGGTAGGCAACTCTGCTCACACTAAGAGCTATAACTTTCTTTTTCTTCAAAATATAACCATCTAGATCAAAATAACAGTTTTAGAGTCCAATTGAAAATGTCTTCTATTATCTTTAAATCACATATTTGTCGCAAAGTCTTTGTGCAATAGCAATGCTGAAAGTGGAGCATAACAAGTGTAGAAAGATTCTGCTTTTGGAGCCAGTCAGGCTCACTCTGTTAGGGTCGATATAGCTTCATAATTAAAGGCATACAATGTTCTGTATCAGTTAAATATACTGCATGTTTTTATTGTTTGTGTTTGAGAAAGGGCTGCATGCAAAAATTGAAGTCTAGTACAATAAATATCACACCAGGTCAGGTCTGCAACTTATCAAGTAAAAGTTTGGTCTATAAAATGTAAAAATAGCCAAACATGCCCATTACACTTTTCTCAAGCCAAGGTGATATTTTTAAATCCCCTTTTTTGCTTTACCAACCCAAATATATTCAGTAAAGTACTATAATGTAAAACAAAGAAAAGAAGAAAATTACCATATTTAAGAGGCTGAAACTTAAAAAAGGTGGCATTAATACTTGATAAATAATGACAGACAACGCATTATTACTATTTCACTACTGTCACATATCACTATATCTGTCACATTTTTGCTACACTTTCATTTGCCAGGTGATTCAGGTCATAAAAAAAGTGTGTACAGACTGACTTTAAAGTATATTTGCCTGAGAGGTGCCCTGCTCAAGTATCTTTAGGGAGACAATTAACTTGATGGCTTTTCTAAACCACGGATAGAAAAATGCATATATGATTGGGTTCAAACAAGAATTGAAATACAACAGCCAGGACACAATGGCCCAAGATGATGCACTGTTTGAGATATCTTGTCCTGCGAGAGAGGGATAGTAATATGGACAGAAACTCATCAAAAACACCAGTACGACAATACCCAGAGTTCCGGCTGCTTTTCTCTCTGATTTCTTTGCAGCGACTCTTCTGGTTGCAACAGCTGTAATATGAGACTGCATAGCACGAGCCTGAGACACTGCAACAATAAACACTCTCATGTACAGAATGAGGATGACTGAGCAGGGGCCGATGAACGTGAACACAAGGTCGACAGTTCCAGACACATAGTTAATCACCACCATACACTCCCCGTAGCAGGAGTTATGTCTGGCTGGCTGCCTGAGATGGTCCTTTAAAATGAGCCCGTTGTAGAGCAATGAGCAGGCCCAGCACAAACACACAGACACCTCAACTCTGCTGCGAGTGATTTTGTTGAGGTACTGCAGAGGATAACAAATAGCGACAAAGCGATCAATCGATATAAGCACCATGTTCCCCACAGAGGCTGAGGTGAGGGTGAAGCCTATAATGTAAGACAGAGCGCACATGAGATCGCCCAAAAACCAGCACGTTTCTATAAATCGCACTGTTTCCACCGGCATAACCACCAGCCCAACAAGGAGGTCTGAGATGGCCAGGGAGAGCAGGAGCAGGTTAGTGGGTGTGTGAAGCTGTCGGAAGTGCGAGATGGAGATAATAACCAGCAGGTTGAGAGCCACAGTGAACACAGTAATGGAGGAAAATAGTGTGTAGAGGAGGATGGCCTCAAAGCGAGGACGCATCAAACCCCTGCAGGACGTGTTCTGGAGCTGAGGGTAGCAGAGCTCGACATCCATCACCCTGCACTGAGTAAAGGTGATGACCTGAACCTGCTGAGCTCAAGCAGTGCTCTAATCGTACATGACAGTGCAGCTCACTTTTCTCTGATGGCACTCCTTAACTCCTCATTCTCATCACTGTCTGATAGGCCAATAGGCTGCTTTTGTCAGGTTATTCATTGTAGCTGTTGTTTCTCCTCATCCCTCTTCCTCCGCATCTTTCCCTTGCTAATTCCACCCTCCCATTTTCTTTTTTTTTTTGCAGTTACATGATGCAACATGTTAGTTTCATGCAACTGATGAAAAACTTTTCTCTTAACTGTAAATCTTGTCTAAGTTTTGTGAAAGCCACATAAAGCCCCTGTAATAGCAATAGCTAGGTTTCCAAAAGCAAATTGAAAAGGCAACTGTGTGTCACTGAGAGGAAGGTTCTGACTTTTATTTGTACCTGCACACAAAACAGCATTCCCGAGTATCCACCGCCTCAGGAATCTATATTTTATATTGAGCAACCTACAGGTACAGTGTGGCCAGATGGGCTGCTGGTTTGTTGGTCACCGAAGCAAAAACCCAAGTATTAGTCAACTTTAGGAAATGCCATGGGGAAGGCCCAAGACATTGTTTGGCTTCCTCGGCTGAGGCGCTTCTTCAGTGTAAATGGAGGTCAGGGAAAGCACTTGAAGTCAGCATTTCCAAGTCTGAGGCCATGGTTCTCTGCCAGAAAACAACACAGTGGTTCACCCCACATGACGGAGTTCAAATAAGTGGGTCTTGTTCATTAATGAGGGTATAATAATAAGTGTGAGATCAACAGGTGGATTGGTGCAGGATTGGCAGTAATGGGGGCATTGTATTGGGCTGTTGTGGTGAAGCGGGAGATAAGCTGGAAGGCAAAGCTTTTGGTTTACCAGTCGATGTATGTTACAACCCTCAGTTATGGTCATGAGCTTTCGGCAGTGACCCGAAAAATAATATCATGGATACAAAAGCTGGTAAGAAACCCTGTAATCAACCTAGAACTCACTAGAGAGAATACATAACTCATGTGGCTTAAGAGCACCTCAGGATCGTTCAGGAGGAGCAGGGAAACATTGCTCGGGTGAGAAGCATGTGGACTACTTTGCTTAGCCTGACCAATGCAACTTGGCCCCAGATAAGCAGTAGAAAATAGTTGTATGATGGGAAAGGATTATTGTCAATTTAACTAATTATAATTTGAAGCCTTGGATTTCATAGTCTGCATTTTAGTACCTGAATATAACACTTCTGTCAGAGCAAGGAGCAATTTGGGGTTAACTGTTTTGCTCAATGACTCTTTGACATGCAGACAGGACCAAGATGTTAACCATGCAATGAATGGATGATCCATTCTACCTCCTAAACCACAGCTGAGATGGGCATTAATCCATCAAAGACATCTTGGATTGTCAAGGCTCTGCTTGCTCTTCTCTTACATTTGGTTTGACAAAGAACTAGTGGCAGATTCCCCTGTTGTCACAGTCCACATTTTCTAGTCAAACTCCAAGGCGTAGGACAATTCAACTTGACTTCACCTTCAAGTAGTTTGGAGCCCTGGCTAATTTTTAGTACTTCATGGATTGGGTCCTGCATCCTCATCCTGCATATGTTGCTGCCTCAAGGTTAGCCACGATTGCCCTAAAATAGATAGGAGGTGGTTGATAGGTTTGACAGCGTCTATTATCACAACATCTTTAGGTTTTGCTGACCTGACCTCAGATGCAAGGGAGCCTTAAGCTATAGTCCACAATGCCCCTAACTTTTCCCTTTTGTGTCTCAGCTGCATTGGACAGAGGTCTCAGTGAACCAAATTTGTTCTGAGAAATGGGGGAGTTGATAGCTCAGTAGTCTACATTAGTTGGACTTTCACTTCCCAGCAGCAGTTTTACAGCGCTGTTTGAAAGGACTGTCGGGGTGTTTTTTTAGTGTTTTTGTTTGGACCACCCACTGACTTCAAGATGGTCCACAGCTCTCGCACAAAGATTGTTTAGGCAGTGTGAGCGGACGTAAGCTGGCGGGGTCAGCAGAGGTAACAGTGACTTTGCCCAGTCACAGCAGCAAGTCATTAGTAATCAGGGCGACTATCTATTTATCTGTTTGCAGATGCTGTGGCCTCAGGACCTTGATGAGACATCAAGGAAGTCAATCCAGAACGATTGTGACTGGATAGCAGTTAATTTGGTTAGGATCTTGAGTTCAGTTCTGTTCACAGCATTTCCCCATAATCTCAGTGTGTTTGCTTCTGCAGCTGTGTGTGCTAGCGTTCTGACATGTCACAGTAGGAAAAGCACAGGTGTAAATAACAACATTAACGATGGTTAAATTTAATTTGTCCAGTTCAGTGTCAAGGTCCTGGTCTCATACAGGATGACTCACTATCGCTCGGTCATGGAGCCATCGTCAGTCTTTATTAGTAACACTTTGTTTTTACAAACAACTACATTCATGTCTGCTACAGTCATCCCCTTGAGGTCATGGCTCATGCGTTGCATCATGTGTTGTTGTTCAGATTTGTTTATTAACACCTATGATTGGAATTCACCTGTGGTTTAATGTGTTGTCAGACATTATTACAAGGTGTAAGCATGTCCCTCTGGAACACAACACACACTATCAACCATAACTTTTTTTTATGTTGAGACTAATGCATCATCTAAAGGAACTGATGATTTTGATGTGTTCATGTGTGTCCATCCTAAATAATTCCGTACAAAACCTAAATCATTCTGCGCTGTGTTTCCAGACAATAATTGAACTAAAGATAATAATTTATCTATTGGTTTAACAGATTATTTTTAGAGATTTTGTGTGCTTTTACCGAGGGGAAAAGTGTCAGATTTTATGACTAGTTTTACTCATTAATTAATAGATTAATCGATTAATAGTAAAATATATCTAAACCAGCCATATGTAAATGGGTATGTTAAACCACAAACTCATCACTATTTAACACTCGTTTAAAATGTCACAATTTCAACCACTTAATCATGTAATAAATAGATTTTTCTGAGTTGACACATTTTTAACAGATAATTGAATATTTTTCATTTTATTTATAATATTTTTCATCTTATGCCACAAAATGCAGCAAATCCAATTTAGTAGACATTTTGTCTTGTGTTTTGTCCTTGTAACAGCTTATGAAGTAGACTGAATATTTAACATTTTTTAAATGTCAAGAGCTAAGTATGTCTGTGTACCTGTCTCAAAACTGAAAGTACTCCAGTGCAAATACTTAACATTTAAAGGATCAGAATTGATCTATAGATGGCATTTTTGCTCAGGTCCTATTGACCTTTTCTTTTGGTTACATTAACGCTTGAAATTTATCAGCAAGCTTTGTGACCGTCTTTATGTTGACCATTTAGGGATGCCTGAATTGATGTTTTTTGACTTTCATCCTTTCAAAAAGATTAATCCTGGTTTCTTAAGGACCAGAAACTGACTGGACTGTTTCAAAGTCCAGCCAGAAACTGCATCTGGAGGATTCTCCAAACCAAAGCTATGATGAAATTGTGTTGTGCACAACTATGTTAAACCTTTTGACAATATCTGGGTTAAAAGTGAATTTATCCTTTATAATGTATTCTCATCTATCAGCATTGTTGATACCCTTTCAGACTTTTCACCTCTGACAAAGAACAATTGCTGAAATATCTGCTAAAACAGCACAACCTGTTTCTGTGTGATTATTGGCAGAGACGGATTATTTATTTGGTAACACTATTATTTAGTGTTTAGGAGCCGTTTGTACAAAAATGCCTTCATTGGTAATTAATGAGTAGTTAATTATTACCGGATTTATCAGTTGTGTTCTTGATGTAGGCTATAATTTCATATAAACTTCGTAGCCTGCTTAATTAAAAATGTCTTTACTTGCAGTTTATCTTAGTTTTGCAAAGACATTTCTTATTAAATATTATATTTTATCATGGATGGATTACTGAATGGGCCTACAGGCCTCCAGTTGCCTTCACCTGTAAATGTCAATCAAATTAACGTGTACGAACTAGGAATTACATTAACTTTATTCATTTTATTTTATGAAGGAACAGGTTAAAAATTAAGGAACAGGCTCAAAATGACCACAAAGAGATTCAAAGGAACTGCAAAGATACACAAAATAACTTTTAAAAAGCAGGCAAAACAACCACAAAAAGACACAATATGACCACACAAAGAAAAAAAAACAAGAGAAAAACACAAAGAGACACAAAACAACAACAAAAAATATGGTAATATGGTACAAAGTGTGGGAGAGGTGGTGGGGCCTTTTGCATGTATCAGCCCATTGTCTCATAATTCGCTTATGCCCTCTGTAATGTGGACCATAACAAAAAAAAATGTGTGTGTTATTAAACAATGATCAAAAAATAATATCTCTATCATTAAAACCTGATATCCAAATCATCAACAAAGCATTGACTCAAATTTGACATCTTGATTCCTATTTGTTGGAAATAAAAGTCCTTGAAAACACACAAAAATCATATTATACATTAGTAAATATTTACTAATGTATAGTTTATAATTTTCACATCAACAGACTATTATTTCTTAATTTTCAGATGTCCAGTATCCAATGATTCTTGTCACTGATGAGGTGCTGCCATCTGTTAATGATGAAAACCAACTGATCCAGAAATGCGTCACACTGTGAACATGTTTAGTGGCTGCGCTGAAAACGTGCAGTGAGATCTGTTTTAGCTCACCCATCCGATAGCCAAACCTGAACCGACGGTTTGTTTGAGTCGGGAAGCAGAAACTCTGTCTCTCTGTTGTTGGGCTCAACCTCTGCCAGATAGGTTGTGTTGCTGATGAAACACTAGATGGCCCTGTTGGTAAAGCTGTTGACATTGATTTAAAACACAGCAATGTGACAAAGGGTGAAGAAGCATTTCTGTTAAACTAACACAATGTGTGGAGATGTTTTGTTTTTTTTAGATTAGTGTCATCTCATATTCAACTAATTTTATCACTTTTATGTTTTGAAACTTTACGTGACTTTATAATTTTATTAATTTTAATTTTAATTTTATTTTATAATTTGTAACCTTCCTATCCAAGTTCCTGCTATATGTCACTCAGACTACCCCTAAATAATATATTGTATATTGTGAAATAAAGTCAGTGATTGCTGCTCATATGAGGAGGTGAATTACAAAATGTACAGCAGACAGAAAGAGGAAAGCAAAACAATTGGAAGTATAAGTTTTATTAAATGGAAATATATTGTTATTGCCTTATCAAAATGTAAAAAAAAAAAAAAAAATTAAGTTTCATACTCAGAAAACCCAATCCACCTTCAGATTATTGCAAACAATTTATAAAGCATTAGTACTCTTTTTGTGTTGTTTTTGTAAAGAAAAGAAAATACATTGATTAGTAATCATTTTGTAATGACAGTTTAAAAACTCACTGTAGTAACAGATTATGTAATCCACATTATTGCACACTTTAAATGTAGTTATTTTTTTTTATTACCATATATCTTTTAGGCACTTCACTGATGTTCTTACTGGTATTACAAATTAAAAGTAGAAAATAAGCCCTAGCCAGGAATAATAATAAAATCAGCCGCATTGTTGTTTTTAAATATTGGTGTGACCAGAGAAGAAAAAAGTTAGACAGGAACTGAGTTAAACTGGGAAAAAGACAGATGACATTTATAGAGAACCTGGATAGGTTACAGTCTTCGATGGGAAGAGGGCGATGTTGTTTAGAAGATGAGTTTTCTGTTGAGGAGGAACAAAAGTTGCTCCTCTGTTGAGTCAGAGAAGAGGTGATTGAAGGAGAGCTGAGCGGCCAGTACAGGGCCAGTCCTGCTACAGTGTCTTAAAGCTGAAGGTTGGAGACCTTTCCTTCATTTTCCTGTATAATTCACTGGCCTTTACAGATGTGCTCTAGATCTATACTATATTGAACATTTGGCTTTATTTTGTTTTTAATATCTGTGCAGTCTCGAAGCTTTTTCATGTTAAATTAAGTGCTATCTTGAAAGGCAGTGACCACTCGGCGTTCTGCTAACACTGAGATTACAGTCAATCAATTATTCAGCCTGTTCTCCCTGAAAATCTGTAATTATTTGTATGAAAATCTATTTAATATTTAAAGCATATATATATATATATATATATATATATATATATATATATATATATATATATACACTCACACATATAAGTATAGTAAAGTAATTTACCAAAATAATAAGTAAATAAGTAAATAAGTAAAGTAATTTACCAAAACTTCACCCCAGACTTTTATGTGTGTGTGTGTTTTTTTTTTTGGTTTTTTTTTTTTTTTGTTTTTTAGACAAAAATCCAGTTTTGTAGTTGATGTTAAAAAATAAGGGTTGTCACTTTTTGATAATGTGGAAAAGTTTGGTCTTCATGCCCTTAATCTCAATGAAAGTTAAAGTCTGTGAGAAAACACTGGAGGCAAAAGGAAGCACTGTCCTTATATTTTTTTCTGGTGAACACCAGCGTCTGTTCTTCTGTTTCCTTTAACCACATCATCACTGCTCTGCCTCAGATAGAACAACACAAAAGCTTCAAATCCACAGTTAGTCGAAGTGCTGATACTTGAAGAAAGAGCTTGTGGAGTCATGTTTACAAATCTGACAGGAGGACTTTCAGAAATAATGGTCTGTTTCTGATTAGAATATAAAATGTTATCTTATAATTAATGGAAACATTTAAATATTTTTACCAGTTAAAACTGAATAAACACATTTATATTTATTTACTTTGGTATAAATAATAACTCTTAATTTTATAGTTCGGTCTGTCTTTTGACCTTTAAATGTCAAAACTTGCTTTGTTTATTGGAACCAATTTACTGCAAAATAGTTTTGGTGCTTATGGTTTAACTGTAGGAGCAGGATTTTCCTATAGTACGTCCTAGGAAAACTTTTAGACCTTACTTTTAGAAGTTACTAAAAAGTTAAATTAACATTAATGACACTGTCTGACTCAACAATCCGTTGGTTTTAGACTGTAGGCTGATTTGCTGTTTATGTTTTCAAGTTAAGTTAATTTTATTTATAGAACCAAATATTACAAATCACAGTTTGCCTCAGATGGTTTTACAACATAAAATATCCCTCTGTCCTTCGAACCTCACAGGGGATGAGGGAAAACTCCCACAAAAAATCCTTTTTTTCTTCTTTTTTTATGGAATATAAATGGCAAACGACTCGGTTTATGTTTAGTAGATTTTTTCAGTTCAAAATATAAACAAGAGATATATCATTATCATCACACAAACTGAATATTTTAATGCAAAACAAACAACAAAAAAACAAAAATCATATTAGCACACATTTCACTAGCCGTATAAACCTGCACATACAATGTATAATATTAAAAAAAATGATTTAGGAGTGGACTTATTCTGATTACTTATGGTTGAAGTAGAAGTTATGTATATTTAAAATGCAATATTTTAGTCTGCGAAATGATCAAATCATCCAAATAGGTTCACAAACAAACATGCCCACACATTAACACGCCTGATTTCCCCCAGTTTTCCCTCCATACACTGCAGCCTAATTGATTCTCATTTTAATTATGTTGACCCAGACTCCGTCTCTCTTCTTCACTGACAACAAAACCAGCGCAGGCCGGCAGTCTGCCTCTCACACTGTGCGGATGACACCTCCGTCTCCCTTACAGAGGAACTAGTCGAGGATCCACTTTGATGTCACTCCCCCGCAAAGGAAAGGTCAAAATAATAAATGTAGGCCCAATTGATGGGTTGGCAGGGGGGCGCGGGGGGTTCAGTGCTGATTTTTGGATGAGTGCTCCCCTAAAGGCATAATGAATTCATACAGTCAGGCACGGCCAAAGAGGAAAACAGCATGGGTCCTCTTTCCATGAAAAGGTTGATCTAAATCTGCAGACGAGCCTGGCTCCTTCTTCCCACTCATTCTCCACACACATCGCTCTCCTCTCTCTCTCTCAAACACAGGCTTGTCTCACACTCACACATTTGAAGAAATACTCAGAAATACATCTTTCACTTCTCTTTGACTCATACCTCTGCATATGCATCACCTCCTCCTTACCTTCACTCGGAGAGGTGAACCACATCACTGTGGAACAAAACCCCCTCAGTAAGCTGCTCCACCTAACTCTTCTCACAGCAAGACACCTTTGATTCAGCAGTCAATAACCCAGAAATACACAAATGATTGAATATGTCTTTGAAGATTCCCCAGGTCATCCAGGTCACAGGGTATCTGTTAGTAGGTCAAAGGCAACAGAGCTACACTACGTCTGCTGGCCTTTGACCCTCTGTCCATCGATAGGAACTTGTGTTTTGCAGCTGGAGAACTTTATTTTAATGTGTAGAAAAGTTCCCAACTTTTTCAGAACTGCTCAAAAGGTCAGGCTGAGTTACAAATAAATGTGAACGAAATACTACGCAATATTTGCATTGCGTCTAAAAAAGTGACACTATTAAAAATTCACAGCAGCTTATGTTTGAATATTTCACTGAATTGAAGCAGCTAGTAAAAATGATCTTTCACTTAAGTAAAAGTAGGAATACCTCATGTAAAAACACTCCATTGCAAGGAAAAGTACTCAATTCATGATACTTAAACTGCAGTAGCAAAATGCACTTAAACAATCTTATTATACAGTGATATTATGCGGACTGTCCCCTTTTAGAGAGTTATGGTATTGGAATATTATTACTGATGCACAAATATGTAAGAATTTAAATGTTAGCACTGTTGGAGCATTAAAATGTCATCTTATTATACAAGTTATCATACTTTTTTAGTCAAATCTGACTCTGTAAAATTGCCAGGTCAACACTTTGTTTGGCATTTATAAGTAGCATATAAGCATGTAATAATTATACGATATAACACACTATAATGTAGTTAGAAAGACATATAAGTATCAGGTTGGTGTGGAGGCTTTTGTATAAACAGCTAATTAATGACAATGTAGTAAAACACTGTTGTAATAATGAATGAATTATATATATATATATATATATATATATATATATATATATATAACTAAATAATATACATACACACACATATATATATATATATATATATATATATATATATATATATATATATAATAAAAATAGTCATTGCAAATAACTGAACTGTAATATGTGTAATCAAAGCCAATAGCTAAATTACATGTATGAGCATAGACAATAACTAAACTAAATTTGTTACCATAGCCAGTACTAAACTAAATGTAGTCTGGTAAAAAGCACAAAATTCCCCCTGAAATGTGGTGAGTAGGATTAAATGGAAATACTCAAGTCAAGTAGAAGTACCTCAGAACTGCACTTACCTCCAGTAAATGTATCACACACAGAAGTGAGCAGATACAGAAACACTGCTGTCCTGTAGTCTTGAAAATGTTTTATCTAACTAAGAGACAAATCACAAATTTAGAGAATATTTAAGAAAAAAAATAAGAATTAACATCAAGTGAATTTGTGCATGTTGCATTTGTCACTGTGTTGTTATTTGGGATTACCTTACATGAGTAGTTTAAGAAATGGCTAATACCTTACTACTTATATTTCTAGGTTATTATCTTGTACATTATTGCGTCATCGGCTTGCATGTGATTTATCTTGTCAGTCTTGTTTCCATGTAAACACACAACGCAAGAAATTTTTACTCTGTGGTTTACAATGCAGACTCTGTGAGTTTCCACACAGAGACAAACTAAACCTCAGGCCCTGTCTTACCGCATTGATGACAAACACTCAGATAAACCGAGATATGATTATTTCCCACAGACAAAAACGCAATTTCCTGATCAGCCACAATCCCGTTCAGATGCGCATTCACACTGAGCTGCCAGTTTCCTCCGGAGGACCGAGCAGCAGCTCCGGGGCTGAATTACATGCGCAGTCCTGCCGTGAATCACACATCACCACGGCAACCGGCGATCACATCGAGTCCCCGTCAGCATCAGTGGGGTCCGATCCCGTCCACAGGCGACAGGAGAGCACCGAAAAACACGGTAAGTTTATATTGTCTCCTCTCCGTTCACATTTGTGAACATCTGTGCCCAGCCGGGTATTTGTGTATTAAACGCACGTGTTTGTGGGTACAGAGAGTCCGTGCCGCTGCGGTATATCTCCCTGTAGGAGAGGTTTTTCTTCATATGACGCGATTAAGGGATTTAATGCAGGTGATTCATGATTTTTGTGTCTGTTTTAGTGAATGAGTAGAGAGGGATCACATCTTTACTCGGGTGTTATATAGGGCTGTATGTCTGCGTGACAGGCGTAATTTGCGCTACGTTTACATAATATAAACGGCTACAATTAAAGACGCATCTTTTGATTTTCCTTATGGCTTTAGGCTACATTAATTAACTAATGCAGAAAATGTACAATGTGACATATAAGGTCATGAAAGTGTGCTAAAACTGGCTTCCTCGGCTGGAATATTGTTTGATATAGATATATAATAAGATAGAAAATTGTTTTTTTTAATCAGCCTTCCTGTTTCCTATACCAAAATTGCTGCTGTTACATCTCTGACTCCCAGTCTGTCTATCTTGTCGCAGCAGTCTTCAATGCAGCAAGTTCAGATATGCATGACCAGTGAACCCTGAAGAACTTGAGAAGCTCAGGCACACGCAGCCCACTCTTAACTATTCATAACACGGTACGTCTTCACCTTTACAAAGCTCTCTGTCCTGTCAGTTGATAAATATCTGTCAGACCGTGGCGATGAATTAACCTGTATAATCTTGCCAAATGTGCATTGAAAAAGATGTCATTTGCAGCTCTCATTTGCTGGACTCGTTTGCTGTCAGAGTGTGGGAACACTGTGTTTGACAGCAACACTCGGCTCATTTGTTAATCACAGATTCAGGATGATTCATTGTACCCACACTTCCCTCCAACTGTGGGGAGGAAAAAATGGTTGTCAGCACAGATGACCACTTTAGCCACCCACACACCAAGAACACCAGCTGTAGGCTACTTGAGAAATACACTCACTTAAGATCCTTTTTTCTTTTTTTTTCTGTCTTGACAAAGCTGCTTCATCTTTTACACAGTTTAGAGGTGATAGTTTTGCACCAGTCTGTTTGTAGGCCTGGTCTGTTGTTATCTAAGTCCAAAATGTCCAGAGTTAAATTTGGTTTCCACGTAATGATAATGTACACTTCCCTCTTTAGCATTCATTCACAGCGGATGTGTCCTTAGTTAATGATCTCGTATCTCCTTTATCAAAAGCACATTTCCTGTGCATCAGGGATGTCTCCGGCGGCATTAAAACTGTAGCTCTTTGCCTCCTGGCGAGTGTATCATCATTGTGAGTCACTGGCGTCAGCGGGGCCTGTGGGGTCCTTGGCTGAGGGAAGGTGTTGTGTTGCACCGTGTGAATGAGATAAGTGGATCCTCACCTCTTCGCTCCACATTTAGACGATCATTTGATCGAGGAGAGAAAATAGAATTGTTATCAGGGCAGAGGGGCGTTTGGCGCCCTGTTGGTGACGCGTTAGATTTACACGTCGATTGTGAACATTGTGGATAAGCGTATGGGGGAAGAGATAGGGCAGAGATATAAGAGATTAATCATACATATTGGTTATGAAACATTGACTTTAGACTGTTGGCTTGGATAAACAGAGGAAAGCAGGCTTCCCTGTGAGGATAACTGCAAACACAGCAGTCTGAAGTTTATTAATATGCCTCCACTTTAAGCCACATAATTATAAATCCATTTATAACCTCACAGAGTTATTCAGTTATTAAAGGAATACTCTGACATCTTGGGAAATATGCTTATTTGCTTTCTCGCTGAGAGTAGATTGGTATCAGTCTCGTATCTGTGCTGGGGAGCCACTGCAAACAGTCGGTGAGCGTAGCTGCACATTAAGACTGGAAAGGGAGTAAACATTTGGCCTAGCTAGTCTAAATGTTACAAATTCCACCAAGCAGCACCTTTAATACAAAAACTACAGCCTTAGTTATGCTTTCTTCATGAACTGAGCTGACCTAGATTTCATACTGCGTGCGCGTTTCTCCTTGCATCAAAACAATAGTCTCCCAAACTGTAGGGGGCAGTGTGTGGAAAACTCATATTTAGAGCGTAGTTCTCCAATTCTCCGCCGATCCACGTCCATGTAGGTTGAAAATATTAGATGGACAGGTGAAAACCTGCTGCAAAGAGGTGTGTCTCACAGTGTGACATTACTGGACACTGGTGGCCTCGCATAAATCACAATATGACAAGTCACGAGTCGGTAAGGACAATGTGCTGTCTTTTTACGGTGGGGTATGTCCCAGACTATGTTTCTATCTGATGAACACCAAACTTTTTAACAATTCATCCTGAGGGGAACATGAAGCTATATTAGATTTAAAGGAAATTCATCCAATAGTGGGTGAGATCTTTTAGTCAGGATCAAAAATGTGGAAAAGCAGACTGAAACTGCATCTTTAACTCATTTCTTGCAGGATCAGAGGTACTTTTTTTTAATGTGGTCTGATTACTATTGCTCTCTTTTTGCTAATTACACTGTGGTCTTCTCCACCTTCATTCGAGTCCTGGCAGGATATTCATTTTAAGCTACAAGCAGTGCTGTCACATTTGGTTACAAAGCACACCGTCTGAGTCAGTCTGACCTGAGCTGTCTGTCCCTGCTCTCCAGATCTGTCCAGGCATTTTCAGCCATGGTGAAGCTCGGCAGCAATCTTTCTGATAAGCTGGAGAAGCAGCCGTCTGCGGACGATGGCTTTGATAACATCCCCCTCATCACACCGCTGGAGGTCAACAAGCTCCAGCAGCCGTTTGCAGAAAAGGTAAGTGCAGCCTGTTAGCTCAGTGTTTGGTAGTGTGTTTGTGTGCCTGACTACTTATGTTTGTAGTCTTTGAAATATTGTGTTTCTACGCTGCACACCGACCACAACAAACCGTATGCATGACGCTGCATTACCGAAATAGCCAACAGATTATGACTCACTTCAGAAAGCGTCTGGACAAACCCTATTAAAATTCATGTGGGCATACTTACCTTCCAAGCGTAAGCCCCCACTCTGAGACTGCCGTATTTGCCCTCTGTTACCTCCTGTCCCAGGTTAAGACCTTGGCATCAGCCCACCCAAAACAAGCACCTCTTTGAATGCATAATGCAAGAAGAAAGCCCTCACAATCACATTTTGTTGCATGATGCACTCAGCAGCACAGGATGTTCCACAGGCTGATTAGATGTTACTGAAAAATTAACATAAAAAACACTTTGTAGCTCCCAAATGTGTTTTTAAGGCATCGATTAAAACTGGCTGCTTTTGCAAATGATGCTTGGGTATTTTTAGACATGCAAAATAGCATTTCCAGTGTATGCAGGATCACCGAGCCTGCGCCGAACACTGGGGACAACATCATCCATCAACCATAATGGAAAACAACAGCTAATTAGAAGTTCTCAGTTTTTTTTTCCTCCAGAAGAGTCCCAATAATGGTGCATTGTTTCTGCTGTAGGTCATTGTGAAGACGTCAACACAATATCAGCTGCAGCAGAAGAAGAAGAACAAGCTGTATGTGCCCAGTATCAAGAAGCTGAATATCAACTTCTACAGTGATGTTTCAGAGAAAGCCAAGGTACAAAATACAACCTGATGTCTGCAAATCATCTCGTTGTGATTTAAAGATAAGTCTGTCTATACTCTGTGTTTTTCTGATTGTCAACAAATCTCATGATAAAAACAAAACCAACAATGGACTGATTGAGTAAGTATTGACTGTACATCCAAACCTTGATAGGAAGTTTATTCCTGTGTACCACAGAGGTCTATTGCCATCCCAAAACTATTTAAGTTAAACTGAAATCACATCTAGTCATCCCTTTTTGTGGCCGAAATTTATTTTTAATCGTTATGTATTATCAAAAGGAAGAAAAAAGATCTTTGGGGAAATATCAGAAATACTCCCCTTTGTCTCAGCTGCCTAGGTAGAAAATTACTTTTGCAAAATAACACATTCATCTCTTCAGTTCCCCTTTCAGACACTTAAGGATCAATGTTAGCAGGTGATATTTTGGGCTGTTTTGACTCAACGGTGTGACTTTCTTACATGCTAAAATAATGGAGATGCAAATCTCAGCAGGTACATTATCATTATTCCCAAACAATGCGTCTGCCCTTTAACTTTTTCTCTGGAGATGTATCGTCTAATAATTTTACCAGCACATATTTTGGGATGTGAATGTGAGATAGGCTACATTCATCTTGGCTGAAATAACAGGAGGCATATCTCAGCAGGTACAATATCAGCATCCACTTCTTAAGTTCCTGTTCAGATATTTTATAAGAACTTACGATATAAGAAAAAAAAAGAAATTTCTCAATATTGGTTTCCGATTGTTATTTCCAGGGAAAATACTGGACAAGTGATTCACAGAGCACATATGTATGCAGTAGCAGACGAAAAAAATGATAATTTAATTTTCAATTAAACTTTGAAAACACAACAGTGAGCCAAACTTTGCACTGGCTGATAGTGTTCCTGGACTACCATGAACACTGCTTTTAGTTTAACTTGAGTCAATCCCATATACATCGTCCTGCTGCCATAAATACACAGTAGAGCACCAAATGTGAATGAGTCTGCAGATTAAAATATTAATAACTTTTTATTTATTTATTTAATTTTATTTAAAATAGTCCCCAACAAAAGCACTGTATTTCCCTGTTTGAGCAATGTTTGCTAAAAACTACAGCGGCCAGCTGATTAAGAAAAATACTAAGCCTTTTTTAAAAAAAGAAATTTTACATTTGTTGTCATCTTTAGACCCTTTTTTGACCTGTCTTCAAACAATGAAATTGGGGCTGAGTGCCACAGACAGGGCTGGGAGGCTGGAAAGTATTAAGAGAAGAACTAACACATCACTGCTGTTGGTTTGTCCATGGAATTTGTTGACAATAGCAAAAAAAACATAGCCAGCCTCATAATTAAATTTTGATGGCACTTGTTATTGAAGTGGAGTATATGTGTAAACTGTTGGTGTGTGTGTTGATGTGTGTGTTGTTGCTCAGATCACAGGTCTGATCCTTATCACTCTGGCCTTCCTGACCAGCCTGCTTCTCCTGCTCATGTACAAAGCCATGTGGTATGACCAACTCACCTGCCCAGAGGGATTCATCCTTAAGGTAGGCGGCATGAACACACACACACACACACACACACACACAAACACACACATACATAGATAAGATAGATAAGCTCAAATGTAGAGGCCACTCTATTAAAAAGCTGCTTGGCACGTGTCATTTGACTGTTTCTGTGATTTTTGCAAGCAGAAAACTAAAGAGTGAGGAAAACTGCACCCATCAGCACACACACATCGAACACACACACAGATTTATAAACGTGGATTTACATGATTTAGGGCGAGAAACAAAATCTTAACATCTTGGCCATCGTCTTCCAGCAGTCTCATTCGTGCATATCACAGACTTCTTATTTCATTATCCGGGCCGAAGTAGTCTGTGCGACTCCAACTCACAGGGTACTTACACAGTCTACAATGCAGCTGGCGCTTTGTTTCTCGGCACACCCTCACATCAGTCACTTCTGGTGGATTCTCTGAAAACTGGAGCTGGAAACTCAAACTCATTATCTCCCAACGACACCTTGGAGGCATCATGCAGCGAAACAGCGCTGCTACGCATGTTAGTTAAAGAGGCTGTCTCGCAGAGGAAAATGAGAGAGTGGGAGAGACGGAGGGAGAAGGAGGGAGAGGGGAGCTACAGAGCCAGCTTTCTGGTCAGGCAAAGATTGGGACGCCCGCCTGTGAATCGGAGGGGTCTTTAATTAGGGCTGAGCGTGACTAAACTGTGATTAAAGGCTTAACAGTGAGGGGGGAAGCAAGGAAGGGAAGGGAAAGGGGGAGGGGGGAACCTTCCGGCAAGGCTTTTGAAGTTTTTGCCGGTTACAGTGGCTTTCAGCGTTTTTTCCTGCTAATGTGTTGTCAGAGACATAAAAAGAGGAGTGAGGATGGAGGGAGGCGTAGACGCTGCTGTGCTTTTGAGCAGTCCGACTCCTCACTGTGAGCAAAGGTCAGGTAGTGGATCCCCGAAAAAGAAACACTCGTGAGGTCAACACAGCTCAGTGGGCTCTTTTCAAAACATTGCATTAACAGGATGGACGCTCAGTTTGTTTGATTTTATTCACCCACATCTTGTACACACTCACAATCCTCAAGTAAAAGTGAGTTCAAAAATGTTGTGCCGGATGCTTTTTCTTTAAGTAAAGGCTTGTGCTAAATTGAACCTGGCAACCTTGGTGTGTCAGTATAATTTAAAGTGTACAAGTAATAAACTTAAATTGTAGTGTGATACTACAGTTTATTCTTATACAACGATTCATATGATATCTTATGAAATAGCACCCCAAAAATGGCATTAAGTCCTTAATGTAAAGTTTAAGCAACTAAAGTAACTGTGGTTAGGTTTAGGAAGAGAAACATGGTGAGGATGTTCCTTAAAATGACTTAAAGTTCACATGGTTCCGAACACTGAAGTCCTGTGTTTTGGGACCCTTCCAACATCCCAGTTTGCTGCCTGATTGTGCCGCTCAGGAAAGCTTCCATCTTTACTCCACACAGTGCATCAACCACATGATCGCAGCCTTGCAAAGTACGTGGGTTATACATGAAGTAATGACATAATGACAATAACATGGGAAATATACACATTTCTTGAGCATTACATTTTGTAGAAAAACATACAAACAGTGCATGAGAAGAGCCTGGACACTGACATTTGCTTTCCAAACCATGCATTACCCTCAACCCAATCGCCAGAATAAATGTTGGCATTGTACGTTTCTGCAAACCACAGACAGGCCATTTGTATGCTATTATGTAACTGATATGTTAAAAAAAAAACACTTGTTTATGGCAAAAAAAAGCTTATAATTTGGCATAACATTCACATTTTTGGTGGTGCCGCTGGAAATGTTGCAAATGTCTTGCTAAAAAAGAACCGGTTTTGTTACTGATCTTCATCTTGGCAGCCATGTCCACCATCCCCTCCTCCTCCCACTGACCAAGTCAGCTCATACATACATACTGAGAAATACGTCACTTTAGAAAAGTTTTTAAAATACTTATGGAATTAGCAAATAAAACATCTTCTTCTTTTGCAGAATTGTAGGATTTTCTTCTGGTGACTGAGCCATTATCTTCTGATCAAACTATTTTATTTTAAGCCTGAAAGTTCATTCACAGCCTTGAGCCTAGTATTTTGTCCACTAATCACCTTTAGAGTGTACGTTTAGAAGTCACACCCCCCACTGACCTGTTAGGCTGGACTTGTGATGTTTGTGTCAAAGAGTTTTTTTGCCTTAACTCAAATAAACAAACCTGTTTTTCTTTCTGTCATAACAGCAGAAGCACTGCACCCCGGCAGCTCTGGAGATGTACTACACAGAGCAGCAGCAGCAGGAGGAGCCTGGCATCCGCGGCGGGCCCAACACCGGCCTGTATGCCGCCCTCAGCCACCTCAACCAGGTCAAGAGGACTGGGCCTGAGCTTCCATCGCCATGGTTACCAGTTATAAGCGCTCTGAAGGAGGCCGAGGTGGCCAAACAAGGCAGCGAGCCGCTGAAAGGAGTGCTGGAGGGAGAGGAGTGAAGGGAAATCACAGTTAGAGGAGATTATGATGGGGAGGCATCAAAGGTTATTTTATGACTGTGTGTGTGTACAGTACGACACTCATACAGTCCATCGAATCCCTTGTTTATACTGGTGCTCCAAAACCTTTAAGGTATACGTATAACTACTGAAAATTTAAATCAGCTGTGTAAACCACACATTTACCCAACTTAGATCCAGTCATATTCTTTAATATTTAATACAAGCAAATACTGGACTCTGGCAGTGTGTGTGTGTGTGTGTGTGTGTGTGTGTGTGTGTGTGTGTGTGTGTGTGTGTGTGTGTGTACTTGTATGTCTACCTTTGTAAGACCCCTACTTAAGTTTGAGTGAGTGAGGACTTTCTTGGAGAGTGAGGGCATTTGCTGTCATATTTAATGTCACAGTGAAGGATGTTCATCTCAAACATGGCCAAAGTTTCACATAATGAGGTAATCATATGTAAAAGTAATCCCTGCTCCAGGCACGTTACTGCAAGTGTTTATATACTGCTACATACAGTCTATCTACATGCTAACGTCACTGGAGTATGTGATTTTAGTTGCCAGTGTTGTACATTCCTCTGAATATGGGTCATTTTTCTGCAGCAACATTTGCGCTTGTGAAGATTTTGGGTTAGAGGCTTTTATTGATTACTTTTCTCGGTAGAAAGTGGTGCTTTATTCTGTCAAAGTCATTGCCCGGGCTGCAGTGATGGTGCAGAGAGTGCAGGTGCAAAAGTCTCAGAAATGCTGACCAATCAAAGCAGACTGGGCTTTTGTGTGTGTGTGTGTGGGGGGGGGGTTAAAGAAACAGGTATAATAGTCAGTTTTAAAATCCGGAAAAACATTTCACCACCTCCGGTTCCCCTCTCACAGTCGATGGGTTTTACTTAGAAGGCTGAAATACAGTCTGTGATTAAAATACAATTAAGAGACATAAAATACATCAGTAAATACCCAACTTCAAAGCTTGTATGTGTCTTAAAAAAGGCGGTTGCTAACAAGTGGCTAAATGAGACTACAGAATGTCATAAAGCAGAGCCGCGATGAATATGGCTTTCCAGCCTAGTTGTGGGGGCAACATTAAGTCATGTGATTGTGGTGTAGTTTGCTTATATCCTAACGTTAGCTTTTTACTTCTGGTGACTGCATTTAGGCCTTAAAAAAATCATAATATTGGTGTTCATTTTTGAATATTATCTTGCTGAGCAAAACATCGAAATATCATAAACACTTGTTTGTCGCAGAGCTGATTTTCCAAAATCCAATGGAAAAATCCCATCCCAGTTTGGGTAAAAGGCTAGGTAATCTCTATAAATATATTTTGCATATGTAAGGAGAGGCAGAACGCTTTGACCAATATGTATTTGAACCCATCAATTATGTCTGTCTTACGAATCAGCTTTTTTTTTTCAGCTTTTTTAAAATTTATCTGGATTCATATGCAGATGTTAATGAAGATTAGCCAAAATAAGCATTGCACATTAAAAAAAGAACATCTTGGCTAAGATATCAACCAGCTACACCAGATCAGCCAGAAACTTGGCCCTCACTCCCAGAGGTTTTATCATCGCCAGACGATAGCCGATGGGTTGCAAGATTCAGGCCAAGGGAATGCATTAGTTCAATGACAGTCCTCACAAGTATGGAAGTACAGGGTCGTGTGTGTGTGTGTGTGTGTGGTGAGTTGTTGTGGTTAGAGGCAGGAATGTTATTAAAGTGTTGGAGAATGTGCCTGACTTTTACAGTGTTACCGAGGCATGAGTAATCTCCACCATCTGCATTCAGTGTGTGTGTATACATTCCTGTAAATACTGTAGACTATCAAATGCATACATGAGCGTACATGTATCATATGCGTATTAGTGTTCAAGTGTGTGTGTGTGTGTGTGCGCGTGTGTATGCACTGTATGATGTATTTACTTGTCTGAGGAAGTTGGAGGTGAGAGAAACGAGGCGAGAGCTCGGAGTGAGAAGTGAAGATAAGTTTTTAATGAGATCACTGCAAGTTTTTTCTCATCACGCCGTCTCGTTATCTCACCGTCTATTCATTTAGTTTCAGAGGGCAATGTGTGAAATCATCATTGGATGCGCTCATAGTTTAAGACAAGGAACTATAATTGGCTTTTTAATTTTTTTGTCAAAATTAGTCGTTTCCGCATCTTAATATCTGGAGACTGTAAATTGCGACTTTGTGTGTTTCTACGGTTAAAGTTAGAGGAAAATGTGTTGTAAAAAGACTCACACAGCAGCTCTTGAAAGTATTTAACTATTTAAAATCAAAAGCTACAACCTCTTTGTAATGATGGGTTATTGTCTGTAGAATCAAATGCACTGAACTTTGAGTTACTTACTGTAGTTATTGCTAAAAGTTTAGAGCCTGTAATGTATTATAAGTCATTAATGTATGTACGGAAGATGATTGTAAAAAAAAAAACAAAGCAGATGGTTAGTTTTGTTACTACATTTTGCTTTTGATTGTTGCTGTAAGTATTCTGTAATGCCGCTGTAAATGAACATGTACAGTAGAACCACAGGGTTGACTCATCATGATCCTTACATGAATGTATGAAGTAGCTGCTTAAATCATGCAGTAGATGTAATTAGTGCTTGTAATGTACTACCTTAAAAGATTGTCTACAAAAATTTCTATTTATTTCATTAACGGACAATTTCTGTGTGTAGTATTTAGTGTCTTTTAAATGCTAAGGTTGTGTCCTTTGTTAAGTATGAGGAGTTCTTTTCCAATCGGCTGTACATCCATTTTAAAGGGAAGCGAGTATTGTTTTTCCTCATTCGGAAATAACTCAAAATTCTCGGGAACATCTCATAATTATTCCTAATTATCCGCTAGCACTTATTTTCACCTGCCTTTTTTCTTTGTCATTTTTTCAAATGGCAGATATCTTATTTTGGAACAAAACTCTTCGTGTGATTAGGACAAATGTGAGATCACAGCACAGCTTGCGCTTTAGGAGTTCAAGTGCCAAACGTTTACATCAGGCCCATCTGCTCTGATGTCACTGACTGAACAGAAATAAATGACTGAAGTGTTGAGTTCTGTCATTCATTGTTGATTTAGATCCACTGCCTCTAATGACCTGAATTAATGACTCGTTGAGACGGATGTAATATCGACAGTTGGATTTAACAGAAACCATTTGTTAGGTGTTTTTTTAAGTACATTTTTTGAGGTACTTTGACAGAGTCTTTCTATGTTATGACACTTTTATCATTTTAGATGAAACTTAATGCTTTACTTACAAGTAAAAGTCCCAAGTTTACATTCTAATTGAATAAAAGTCCATGTATTGGCATCAAAATGTACTTAAAGTATCAAAAGTAAAAGTTGTTCGGGGGTTTATAATATATATTTTATATTGCTGGATTATTATCATTAAAGTTTTTAAGTAGTATTTTAATGTTGCTGCTGGTCGAGCTACAGATAGTTTTAAAGTTAGTTAGTAGTTATCTAAATTTGCCATAAGGTACACAAAATACTGAGTAATTGCCCAGGAACGAGTGAAGAATTAGGATGAATTGCTCAAAAATATTACTTGAATATCTCTGAATGGTGGTCTATAGACAATGACACCTTATCCGAAAACAGACCATGAGATACTTAGTGAAATATTATGTCATGGGGAGTTATTTTGGGTGGACTGTGCTACTAAAAACTTTCTCCATGAGTCATTCCTCCTGAAATCAGCTAGTGAGCTGCACAAAACATATAAATGAAAACTAACAAAACTATTCATTGATCACTAATTAGTACAATTAATTACTTGATCTGCCCTGCCTACGTCATACTTCTAACCACTCATTATTTCATGTTTATTTTAGCATTATTTACATTTTTCTGCTGTCTCAAGTAAAACAGGGCATCATCCCACAGAACTAACATATAGCTGTGTTTTGACTGGTAATTCTTAATTCGCTCCTTAAAAACAAACCCGAGAAAGTAGGATTTAATATCAGTTAGTTCCTAATTTGTCCTTCAATTGCGCTCTAGTATCGTATTATTTTGAGCTTTTAGCGTATTATTGAGCTTAGGGGCTGCTTTGCATAGTGATACATTAGCCCAGTTGCCAGAAGAAAATGTGATGCAAACCACAACTACCTTACATTTGCACAATTCATACATATCATATCAACATTTCTAATGTGATGTAATATATAAGCTGATTTTGGCATCAGGAGGGGCATGTGTGGGTGAGACACCTGCTGAGCGGCAGACCGCTGAGAGACCACTGTTCGAGACCAATAACAAAACTGGCTGGGATTTAAAGAGTCATTGCTGTTCTTACAGGGGCTTTTTAGCCCCTAAATGTGGCTGTTTTGTAGAGACTCATCACTGTTTTTCCTGCAGCTTTTTAGGCATGAAAAGCAGCTGTTTCTTAAAGAGACATCACTGCTTTTCCTGCTGGGATAGTGGCGTAAAAAGTGATTGTTTTTCACTGGGATATCGCTGCTATATCTGCCATAGTTGTGCTCCCCAAACTGGGTTTTTCAAGTCAAAACATCATTGTTTCCAAACCATAACCAAATGTTCTGTTGTGCCCAAACCTAACCAAACATTAACACTGCTCTGTTGAAACACAGAGTTTCAGAAATATCTGCTATATGATAAGGTGCAATTACATTTTATCTGGCAATTGTGATGGATGTATTTTTGTTAGCAGATTTTTCTTATGAAACTTTCTTACTTTATATAGGTAAATGCAGGTCTGACCTCTGCATACCATTTCTTCTCTTTGCGCTACATGAGAGAAAGAAATCACTGCATAGGTTTTGGTGAAACATTTGCTGTTCAGTCTGGTTTGAAAAGAAAAAAAGAGAAGATCTAATCCTAAATAACCAGCTGAAGAAAAAAATGTTCAGCTCCTTTTACACTCTGCTGCTCAAAGATGATCAGTATGCATAGAATTCAAAATATGATTCCTTCCTTCTCAAACTTTAGTTTTGCAATTCAAAGCCAAGCCACATCCTCTCTCTCACTCTCTCTCTCTCTCTCTCTCTCTCTCTCTCTCTCTCTCTCTCTCTCTCTCTCTCTCTCTCTCAGGTTTACTGCTGTGAGCCTGTCTGCATCTCATTTACACTCACATATTTTCACACCATTGCTCTAAACCCAGGGATGTGTGGCTTGCAGTTTGGGTGTGTGTGTTGCCTTGTTAGAAGAGAGAGTGCGTGTGTGTGAATATGATGTCATTAACCTGCAGTTATGCATATGTGTGTGTGTGTGTGTGTATGTGTGTGTTTGTGTGTGTGTGTGTGTGTTTTCTAAAGCTTTTGTGTGTGTCTTTGTGTTTCATGTGTTCATCTTTGTGCTTCTGTGTCTGTTAGACTGTAGGTTTAGGCCTTGATGTGTGTGCATGTGTGTGTGAGAGAGAAAGAGAGAGAGAGAGCTGAAGCTTGGCTTGTTAATTAAATCTACATTACGCCCTGTTACGCCTGTAGGGTCTTTTTCTCCCCACTGTTCTTGGGTGACATACTTTAGACGCTGTTGGCCCAGGGCATGGAACTAAATAAAGTGCTAAAAAATATTTATTAGGGCATTTACAGATCCCATGCTTGGTCAAGGCATAGCATGTTGTGCCAGAAAGGCTTAGGTACAGGGCCGGGGGAAAATCACGTAAAATCAGCCAAGTAGTCACGTAAAAGCCGCCAAGCCCCATTTTCCTGCTTTATAGCATCAACAGATCTGAACAGTAAAATAGCAGGTTGGCTTTAATTTGTCCTGACTGATCGGAGTCCCCCCTTTCCCGCCTGAAGACTGTGAGGGAGGGCCGTGCCAAGAGTCATTTAGCCGTTAATATCCCAAGAGAATCAGGTTCCTCTGAGTCCCGATTGCACTCTAATATTGGGAAGGACAAACAATGCTCTGTGGTGATTTAAACACTGTCTTCCTGCTTTCCTGTGCGTCTTAAGCTGAACAGTAAAGAGGTCTACCTTAGCCGGTGTTTTATGGAAGGTTGTGAGCCAGACTACTCCAGATACAGGAGCTTCATGTTTACAGCATAAAAATTGTTATCTAATTCTCTGCAAGTAAGTGAAAAGCATATTTCCCAAAGTGCCGAACTCTAGCGTGCCCTTCCAGTGGAGACAATGGGATGCAGTGCACTAATAGGTGGCCTTTGAATGGAAAAAAGTAAGATGTAGTGCACTAATAGATGGTTCCTCAGTGGAGAAAATATGATGCAGCACACTAATGGATACCCTTAAAGTGGAGAAAATGGGATGCAGTGCACTGATGGATGCCTTTAAAGTGGAGAAAATGAGATTAAGTGCCATATAGGCTGCCCCACATGCTAGAAAACGTATTGCGTGCCACCACATACAGCTGTGCTCATATTTTTTTTTTGCCTCCTGCCACCCAGACAGCCTGAGTCCACCACTTTTTTAGAGTTAAGTTAGCTGAAGTAACATGTGAATTGTGGTAGTTTTATCATTTGCATTTGATTTAAATAGGAGTTCACTTTTTCTTTTTTTTTTAATTTATCAGGGCTCATTATTTTTTCTTCCTTTCTTTACTGCTTTTGTTTGATTTTATTTTTAAGCCATTTTCCAATAATGTCCACCTTATTTATAATGCATTCAACTGTAGGTGTATTGATGCATGTGTCTTGTTCTTAAGAACCTCATTTACTCCTAAGTTGGCTCTTTGGAGCATTTTTAGGTGTAATAAAATGTAATTAAAATGTAAGTTTGATAAACAGGAAGAGGGAAAGTGGGGTGGAGGAAAGGAGACAGCAGAGAGATGGAAGTAAAAGCAGAAGAAAAGATGAACAAGAGAGAAAGAGCAGATGAGAGGCGGCCAGGCCTGGGAAGAGAAGGCGGGGGGTGAGGGTTTGGGTAGAAGAAGAGGAGGCGGTGGAGGCCAAGAGGCACGGAGGTGGTGGTGGTGGAGGAGGAGGAGGAGGGTGAATCCAGGCTGACCCCTGTGTCTGTGTGTGTTGTTGTGTGTCTCAGTGGGTTTCCTCTGCCCTGGCGCCAGCTGGAAATGCCTCCACTAAGCAGAGGCAGTACACACATCATCCTCCATTCACCCCCATTCAGTCCCCTTTGATGAGAGTAACACTATACATGCCCAGTGCGCCTCACAGATCCTATCAAGCTGCTGTTTAAAGGGCGGGAGCGAGAGCTGGGGCAGCTGATCATAACTTATCAAGTGCTGGGACGCACTGTCATTCAGTTTCGTTGCCCTGCGGAGCAAATAAAAGCCAGGACAATTGAGGAGGTTTTGTAATTGGAGTGACGTTGTTACAGTGGTGGAGGTTTCATGAGGTACGCTGCCACCTAGAGGTCATCACCCATGGTTGCAGAGAGGAATGTGGGCTCCTTTCTGCTTATTTTGAACCACAAATTTGATGAACAGAATTTAAGTAGATTATGTTTGCTTTAAGGCCTTTAAAGTCACTAAAAAGCTGGTGTGTAGACATCTTAATACTTTTTATTTCCCTTAGCAAGAAAACCTTGTTGACCAAACCTTGAGTACCTGCTGTTGGATTAGTCACAGTTGCTCCTAAAAGTTGATCCTCATGATGGTTGTTTTAAAATGACTCAGTAGCCATGAAATTAGTCATTAGTTTGTTATCCTGCCGTGATGTTGCCCTCATGCAACAAAAACCTCGCCAGTAAACAATTATCTGACCGACACGGCGAGGTAAAGGCCCGAATCTGCAGCCCAGACATGCCGTGAGGAGGAAAAACAACCGGCTTTGCTTAGCTTAGCTCTAGTTTGCTTTGTTCTGGCCATTACGGAGCCGAAATATTGTCATTACTCATAGACCAAATCATTTTACGACATCCTGCAATTAAACTTTAAGCTAATAGGTTAATGAGACAAATGGAGTTTGAACGCTGGAAGTTGGTTTCTATTAGCGGTGGTAACGCAGGGAGAACTGCACTGTTGCATGCTCTGCACACACACACACACACACACACACACACACACACACACACACACACACACACACATGCAAACACAAACACAGAGAACAGATTGGTTTGATTTAGGTTTGCGGTCCCCTCCTGGTGCAGCCTCAGACAGGCAGAGAGGACCAGAGCGCAGTGAACTCCAGTTCAGCCTGAGCCCGGCTGTCTCTGCTAAGCTTCAAGTTGAAACCCTCCAAATTGGGTTTAATCTGTGTTTTGCTTTGCCAATTATCGACCCGCAGAGCTGCATGGCAAATGGGGATGAATGAGCTTTAGATGGGCCTGGTTGAGAGGAAGGTCACGGTGTGATTAATGGTGATCTGTTGAATCCATGACTCGGCCAACTAAGACGTAGCACGGGATTAGTTATCAGAAAATCTGCGGGACAAATGCAGAGCATGACGCAGCAGAAAAGCAGTTTGAAACTCTGAGTTTAAAAATTAATGTCAAACTGTTACTGAAACCAAAGTGGGTTTACCATACAGAACGTTTGTTTTTCAATCGACATGGTTCCTAAATGTATCCAGACAAGAGGTCTGGTTTCTGTGTCATGTAATACCAGCGCTGTGGTATCAGTAGTTTTATGAAGATGAATATACTGTCTGTGAGCCTACTGTTCATTATAATCACTGGTAATTATACCCTGTTCACATCATCATGGAGCATTCATAAAACCGTAGTGACATCTTATTTCTCTAACTTTGAAGTATTTATGTGCTTAACTTGATGAAAGGGTCCTATCCTGATGTTTGGTTTCCAGATTTCATTTAAAGGGACACTACGTGGACTGTTATCAGCCCATTAAATGGAGGTTATTAGTTGTTATTACATACATTATAATTCCTCACATGGGGCAAGCTACACCTACCAGTAGGCCAGTCATTGCATATCCAATGCTGTGGAATGTTTGCAGTTTTGTTAGGTTTCAGTTTCACTTTTGTTAGGTTTAGGAATCAAAACTAACAGTTAGGTTTAGGAAAAGATTGTGATTGTTTTAAAATAAGTACATTTGTTATGTAACATAACAATATATGTTATGCCAACTCTTGGTTTCACATGAAACACAAACAGTGTTTTCCTGGGTGAAAGTCCTGTGTTTGTTGGACCCATCCATCCACCCCAAGACTTTGTTGCTCTTTTTAGTGCCTCACCTGACTTCCTCCTTTGTTCCCATTATAATTCCTACATCCACTAGAGGCCACTGCCCAGAAGATAGAGTAGGGCCATACTATCTCAAATCCATAACAACTGGTGATGACTTTTTAATGGTCTGATAATATTCAATGCAGGTTACTAAAGCCAGTGAAGCAAGATTTCCAAAGTGTGAATAGATAACCTTGATTATGTCTTAAATGTTGTCTCAGTTTTGTAATATGACTCAGACTTTTTATCATAAAGCCTAAGCTGCAAAAACTTGAGGTTTTAGTTTTGAAAGAAGTCGCCTTTTTAAGGCAGGATGTCCAATAAAAGATGCGAAAAAGATGCATTGTGGGAAATGTAGGATCCACTGTTTTCAGAGATAAATACAACTGCCAGGATATGTCTGCCTTTGCTGCTTTGATGTGGATCACTCTTTTTAAAAACGTTTCTCTATGTGAGTTCCTCAAGTTTCTGGAAGTGCAAAACCTAACGACCAGACTGTTGCTTTAAGTCAACTACTGACACTAATAAGGTCTACAACTAGTTATTTTTTTTTATGAGAGATGAGTGTGTAGATTATTTTTGCATATCACAGTTCAGGGTGCCCAAAGTGATGGCATTAAATGTCTGCGTTGTTTTTTTCACCAAGATATGCAGTTTATGATGACATAAGACAATAAAAAGCAGCAAATCTTGGAAAATCTATTATTGAAGATTTGGTACTTTTGCATGAAAAAATGATTTAGTAATTATCAAAATAGTTAGATTTTATTTTTCTGTTCATCTGATTGTCAACTAATCATTTCAGCTCCGTACAATTATTAAGTCATGGAGAATGTCTCTGTACAGTCACCTACAGGAGAAAGAGTGGTTTGTTCAGCTGAACACACTATATGTGCTGCTCTTTCCTGCATAAAGGATATTTGCAGTAGACGCTGCAAAAATTAGGCCAGGAGAATCATTCAATATCACAGCCACCCCTTTTCACCCTGTTGAGATTGTACAAAAGATACTGGTTACACCAGGCCAGCACTGAGAGGCTCAGGAAGAGCTTCTGCTCTCACACCACAAGGATACTGAATGGAGATCCTGCTTAATCCTGAAAACTGACATTTATTTATAATTTCTTCTCTATTCATAATACAAAAACTGTCGAAACTGAAAACTACATTTCTCTTTAATCCTATTCTATGATTTAATTGACAAATAAATTGATCAATTTCTTAGTTTGGCCTTTTCACATCTGTTTCTCTCTTCCTTCATTTCAGAATGTCCTCACTGACCTGTCTTTCTCCCCTCTGTGTGTCTTTATCGCTGTCTTTCTGTTGGTGTCATTGTTGACACACAAAGCATATTTGGGATTCCATCATTTAATCAGAGAAGCTCAATGTTCATTTTAAATTACTCAATTTACCTCACTGTGACCAGAACACCGTTCTGTGTTCAATCTCTTCTGTTTCTCTTTACAGTTCATGAAACTGTCCATAAAATAGAAGCTGTGTTTGAAATTATTCCCTGTTTGCTGTTGCACGAGATTATTCAAGTCTCCAAATTGTGTTAAATATGCACAATAAGAGCCCTCAAGAAGTACCACAATGGAATGAAAAAGTAATGTTTATGGCATGTACACCAGTTAAAGTCACTTAATCTGAGTAGGAAAATATGAGTGTGAGACTTAACGAAAAATCTCAGTAAAACAACACCCGTTAGTGATGATTTGTAAGTGTCTGAAATGTTAATTTAGTGCTCATAGAGTAAACTATAAACTGGGAAAATAGAGTGAGTGAATGTGGTCCATTAGTATTATGCTTTAAAAATCCACTCAATTGCCAGAACTGTTTGTCAGGGTAGCAACCAACTATAACTACGAGAACTAACTTTTAATCACAACAAAAGTATGTTAAAGTTTAAGATTTAAGATTTTCTGTACTTTGCCAAAAAAGATCTGAAACGCAAAAAACTTCTGTTTACTTTCCTTCACTCTCTCTTCAACAAGGGTCCTTTATCTTCATGTTTCTCAACATCACTCACCTGTAACAGAAGTTACACAATAGTCATGTGACTATCACATGCCATGTTGCATAATGATAATTTGTCTCCCTCCCAATTCATTCCAGCATTGAGTTATTGGGCGGACCACTTGTCTATTCAAATGCACTTCACAAACTGACTCTGAACTCACTGTGAGTCTCTGTCAGCCCACCATGCAAGACAAAACTGAATCATGATGCATCAACATGATCTTCCAAATTATTAAAATCCAATTTCCCTTGCTTTTTCTTCATGACCAGGTCCAGACCAGCAAAACTGGGGAAATTCTGGGACCCCTGACAACATCTCACAACCCCCAACGACTTTCTAGTCCTTGATGAGTTCCAGAGACGTCGTCCAGCATCTGGGCTCCCCGAAAAAGGCACTACAGGCAAGAACCATGACATTTGCTCCAAAACTAAATAGCTATTTATTTGTTTAACATTTTTGTATGTCAGTGGTAATGCTGGAACAGTCACAGAGTGACATCTCTGCACGGCAGTGAAACTCAAAAATGCATTGTTTCAAGCTGAATCATGAGTTTAGTATCAGTGTGACGGCCAATGTCAGTTTATTTAGTGGGGTCTTCTGTTGCTCGTGGCAAACACTATTGGCACAAATCTAGAGTAGTTTAACTGACATTATTACATCCACCCTATTGTCAAAATCTGTGTCTCTTGTAAGGAGCAGGCCTGGAGGAGGAGACTGGCTTGATTGAGATGTGGATTGAGTTCAGGTGTGGCCCTTTCCTACACTGCCTGCAGCAGAAACCTGGACTCCCTGTCAGCAATTTTGGACTGAATTAAATGTGAGTTCTTTTTTGGAGAACCTTTGAGTTATGCAATGTTAAGTCTGAATTATTTGCATTGTGTTCATTCTTGTCAGCGGGTAGACAAACATTTCCATTAGATTTAGTGATTATTTGTATCAGATTTAGTTAACTGACCCTTTACTAAGTCCTGCCCCTCGACACAGACTGGCCTATCATAGCGTAGCATTGGCCAGCTACGACAAGAGTCCGACACAGCTGTGCTTTTTAGGATCTCATGCAATCATTTCAGATTTTCTTCATTTTCAGGCTGGTTTTGTGGATTTCTAGGTAAACATTGTGCCTGGGGCACATGTAATAATGATACTTATTACCTGGAGGGGTTGTAAGGAGAAAAACATTTCTTTCCTGTTCCAAAGCAGAATTCAAACCCTGAAAAGTGTATGTTTAGCCAAGCACTGTGGTTCACTTTTACACTTATTTGTGTGTTAGGCTTTAGCTTCTGTCTATCTTTTTAACCTTTTGTTGCTGCTGAGTGAGGTTGACATCCTGCATATGTCATTCAAACTCATATTGCAGACCCTTCTCTCTCTTTGAAATTGTGTTTTCATTTCCTCTCAAATAAGATATTATTTCTTCAGGGATTGCTGTTAGTGACAGTGTGGGCTCCATGTGAGCTCTGACAGTTTGACGGACCATCACAAAGGGGCAAGGCTAATGGTCTGACTCACAGGGTGTTAACTTTAGCTATAAATCAAACATTGGCCAGCTATTTTACCTGTCATTCTTTTCGTCACGGCTTTACAGCATAGTGGTGAGTTATGCAATCATAGTGTAGTTTGTTTATCGCCTAACATTAGCTTTTTACTCCTGGCGATCACATTTAGGCTTCGAAAATCCTGACAGTAGTGTTCATTTGTGTAGATTATCTCGCTGAACAAAACGTGTAAGTTTTCTAAACGTTTGTTTGCGACAGAGCTTATCATCTGCAATAATCCAAAATCCAATGGAAAAATCTAAGAGGCTTATTGATGAGGGAATTAGGGTGATGCTAACTACAGAAATGCTACAGAAAAACATCACCTCAGGGGCACTTTATAAATTATTGAATTATTCCATTAAATGACTAGGCCTATTTCCATATTTTCTTTGGTATTTTTGTCATAAACATATATGCAGTGATGATTTCTTCTATGTTTGTTGCTGTTATCCAATGTAAAGTCCTCATTTGATAATATGATGAGACGATGAGATCACACAGTAACTACTTTAGGCACATAACTAGTAACCAGCCTGCATTGGAGTCCGTTGTCACTAATTTAACGGCACTTAGTTCCACTTTTGCTCTACAGCATCGTCATCATGTAAGACCTCAGTGCAGGCAGCAAAGACATTGACTTTTTCAGGATTAACATTGATTGCCACTGCTGACAGTTTCACCAAAATCCCTCAGCGGGGTGACTCACTCACACACTGAGCTGACTGTCAGCAAACCTCACTGAGATCCAGTTAAAGCTGACACAGAGCGGCTGAGCAGCACTCAAATGGCACCGGATAACCCCGAATTTCTGTTAATAGGGAACTACAATTTCACCACCAGATCTTCTTGCAGATGATATGTCATTAAAGTTATTCTCCTTTATTATGGGAATAAAAATGTCACTGTCGAATTGAGGTGGTGTTCCAGGTCTTGGGGTCTGGTTACATGGAGTAGCGTGGAAGCCAAATGTGAGACAAGAAACTCTTGTAAATAAGTTATTGGTATTTATGGGAGTATCTTGTGTGCAAGATGCTGAGAAGCACACAAGGATGCTTATTATATGAATCCCCACTTAACCTCACTTTTGAAAAAATGATGTCATGTGCTCATTGCCTCACAGTGGCCTAATTCTTGACATGTTTTCACCCCTCACTTCATTCGACAGTGGTCATAACTGCAGAGAAAACAAAGAAATACTTTCAAGAAAACACAATAAATTTGGAAACGATGATGAACAACTGTCAACAAATAATGACAGTCGCTATTAAAAACCGAAGCGACCCTCTTGCCACAACCCTCTCTCGAGGGGGACGAGGGATGCCAAGAATAAATTGCCTGTCTGTAGTCATTTGAATGCAACATTTAGCTGTGATTTATGTGAAGGCAGAAAAGCATTATGAGAAAACATTTTCCAAGTGCAACAGCTTGCAGCAATTTACATTATATGGGGGGAAAACCGCTGAAACAAATATTTGACTGGCCTCCATAATGAAATGGATATATTTATACACATCGAATTGAGTCAAAGGCTCTGTAACGAACGCATGGCTTCACCAAAGGACCTCTCTGCGCTCTCGTAGTAAACATTTTACTGATGCTACAGGGGCCTCGAATGAAAGTTATTAGAGCCATAATTCTCCCAGCGGGCCAAGAGATACAAAGATAATCCACATGAAGCGGGAGAAGATACGCTAGAGGGAAATCAACGCTGTGTTTGTATCAGTGACACAAAGAGATTCAGAGATTTACTGATTCAATTTCAATTTGTTTTAAGCCGCAATAGATTTGCTTGTGCTCTTTTAATGAGTGTGTCGACTGTGTTACCCTTTAATCTCCCATAATTTTCTTTCTGCAAAAAGTTGCTGAGGAAAAGGTTAATGTATTTGCAGCATTTTTTGTCCAAGAGCGACCTTCATAATAGAACATATTATAAGTTTTACTTTGCAACATCCAGAATTCAAGAGGAAAAAAGTCTGTTCAAATAACTATTTAATAAAATGAGCTCCAGTGTGACATCTTTGTTTTTTTCCTCTCTGATGTTATCTCTTGTTGAGCACCTAGTTTTTTGTTGTCTGGATATATATGCCTCCGGGAACTTTTTGGAACATCCAGAATGCTTTGAAACAAAATTTAGACTTTTAAGTTTGGTAATAATGTTAACGCAAAGTAAATTGTAACAGTGAACTAAATAGATAAAATGTTTGAATTTCTAAATAAACTTTTTTGTTTCTGGTCAACACTGTATAAGGATGAATGCGTCCTGACCTTAGTGTTTCTAGTATTGCTGTCCTGTTTGCTAGAAAGTAGCCTGCAGTTCAACTTCCAGTATGAGTCATCGTGAGACATCTGTGTCTGTAAATGATAAGCCGATCAGTTACAGATGGTTGAAATGTGCGTACAGCTATCTTGTCCCAGTTCAGCACATAATGTAGTATGAATGAAGCTCCCCAAACACACACAAACACATACATACACATTTGCAAGGAAGCATGCAGAACTTCAGCACTCTTTGTGCACAGGACAGAAGACATGAACGCAACACTCTAATTAATAAGTCACAGAGAAAATATTTTAATGACTTACAAATGGGGGTTACTGCGCACTGCCCTGTGCCATTTATTTACAGTGAGGCTGAGACTTACTGGCATGAGGCAACACATACAGCAAATTCTTAGACATCTAAATTAGAGGGGGCCTGGAGTGTCGTGGCTTTGGATACATGTGTGTAACCCCTGTGGTCTCAAAGCCCCCTCCTTCAAATTTGCGTCTTCCCTAATCAGTGCCAAATGGAGATTTTTTCCCCCCTCTTCCCCAGCTTGAGCGATATAGGCAGCGCGAGAGAGGAAGGAAGTCATTGTATTCAATGAGAGCCTTCCATTTTTATTTTTTACAGCCGCGTCACATAGAGTCTCACCCCCCCCACCCCACCGCCACCCCACATAAACGCAGCAACTCTTACAATTACTGACGCTTTCATGTGTCCCAGTCAGCGGTCGGTTGGGAAGGAGGGCCAATTGCTTATAATTAAGAGGTATTTGTTTGGGAGCTGCGGGGTGCTAAATTCTTCATACACATGGCACTTTTTTGTCATGCAGGACAAAATCTCCAGAGAAAATACAAAGACATAGATCACAGGTTAACCAAAGATGCTGTAAGCATTGTGTTTTCCATTCTAATTCTTAGGCATTACCGTGATCATGAACTCTAAATGTCATTTTAAAATAAAACCTTTTTTTGCCCATTTCAGGAAAAACAAGCTGTCAGAGGCGCTGTTTAAAGTAAACATGCTGGAAGGCCATTACTGCACTTCTAATCTCATTTGCACCTAATGCCACAGTAAAAGATTTCCACACTTCACCCAGCATATGCTAGTGATTATTAATTAGTGTTTTGCCTGCATTTTAGGTAATAATAGAGAGAACCAGTAAAATTGCGAGTCCTCATACCCAAGGCAAATGCCAACAATTAAAGTTTATTATGTGTTTGTTTTTCAATAGGTTTCTAACGTTTGGCTGATGCAACAGCTTGGCAGACGCAGGCCCCAAGCAGCAAACAGAGCCGCAGCCCGTCTGTGTGAGGGAGAGAGAAGCTGAAGGACAATGTCACTGTGGACATCCTCCCTCGGCAAGTTTCTTGACATTTTTTTTGTCAAACAAAAACAAAACAAAAAATTAGTAGTGGAGGCATTGAAGTTTTGGTGCACCCTCTGGGTGGCACCCAAGGCAATCGGTTATCTGTTAGTCTCCACGTAGCATAGTCATGGGGATTGTTGTTCAAAAACTGTTAAAAGGCATCGAGTCACACTGCTGTACATGTTCTGTCATGACCATAACACACACTGTTATTTATTTTGACTAAATTCCCCATACACACACCGTCCAAAATACTCACTCATCCACCAAATGTGTATCGATCCACAGCTCAAATTAGTGCCCAACAGTCATACTAATTTGACCTTTTTTTAATAATGTTTGCTCAACTCTACATTGACCAGCTAGCCTTTTAAAAACTTAAAAAATAAAACATACATTTTTCTGACCTGTTTTTAAAGATGTACATTTTCATTTGGGGCTGAGAGCCACAGACAGACAGGGAAGGTTTGAAATATTGAGTATTGGACTGTTGCTGAATTTGTTGACTATAAGAAAAATATCCAACTTAATTCTTTAACCACAAAAAAAGAAAGAAAAAAATGACTTAATGGATCCTTCTATTTTGGTTTCTCATCAACCAAATATGCATAAGGCCTACCGTATAAACTTTTCTTATGTTGAAAAGTGTCATGCTGCAAACACTGAACTTATTTCTGCTGCGGTCTGAACCTGGTAGACGTTACAAACGGGGTCGCTTTTCTCTGCTCATGTCTGGGGGCGACGCAGTCATTCAGCTGACTGACAGAGAAGACATTTAATTCTTCACAGCGACACTCTGCTCGGCACTATTGTGTATTTGTTTTGTATTTGTGTGTGTGTGAGTGTGTGGAGGTATTACTACCATAGGACTGTCATTTGGTCCTGCTGACACAGCAGAAAAGCGTCTGGGTCACAGAGTCAGCTGGCACCAGAGCTAATGGGCCTGGCCTTTGAATGTGTGCGTGTGTGTGTGTATGTGTGTGTGTGTGTGTGTGTGTGTGTGTTAGTGTGTGGATTCACTAATGGTTTTGTTGCATGCATGTCCATTCAAATTAATCAATGAGTGTGCATGCAAATACACATTAAAGGTCTGGTGTGTGTGCATGAGTGTGTGTGTGTGTGTGTGTGTGTGTGTGTGTGTGCGTGTGTGTGTGTGTGTGTGGGTCCTGCCCCGGCCCCCCAGCTCTGCTCTCCGTCCACAATGAGCCGTGCTCTGAAACATGGAGCCGCGTGATGACAGGCCGATCGGTGGGGGACAATGCGCTGTAATTTGTGAGGGGCCTTGCCGCGAGAGGAATGATGGGTAATTAAGAGGAAGACACTGAGAGACATGGCGGGGGCTCGGTGACAGCCGACAGGCCATTGGCTGTGTGTACCGACAAGCCAACAAACCCTGCTCTGGTTCTCCTATGACAGGCTGGTCCCCTGCTCAGTTTCACACAGACACACAGACACACACACACAGACACACACACACACACTTGCCCTGCCGTCCCAACTAAATACCACATACTGATACTAACTGTGTCGTGGCTAAGGGAGCGTATAGTGTTTTTTACTCAGGAAAATATGAAAAATTCAACTGATTTAAAGCAACATTATGCAACTTAAAGTTGATTGTTGAGTCTCCTTTCCTGTCAGACATCAACATTTTGACTTCAATCTGTCGATCAACCAAATGCGTTGGTATTTGATGACCTGGGAATGAGACTCAACAATCCACTAAAAGTTGCATAATGTTGCTTTAAAGGAGCTTAAAGGATAAAGTCACTTTGTTACAATAAGATCTTATGTTCATAATGTCTATGATAAGTTGACATTGCAGTTACAGTGACTTTGCTTTTTTTTAGAGGAAAAAATCTGAAAAGTCACTAATAATCCCTCACTGCACAGAATAAATGCCATGTCTGCTCAGCTATGGCAAGTACAAAATGTCAAAGATGAGAGTCCTGTAAACTGTAATGGATGTTTCCAACAGACAGCTTAAAGGCTCTTTTTGCGACTCAGAGCATTTATATAACATCAAACTATTTTATATGTAAATATATAATGAGTGTGTTGTAATCTGAGCTTCTCTGTGGTTTGTTTTGGTAAGCCTGTTCGGATAAGTGTGCATGTCAGTGCATGTACAAACATGCACTGACATGCACACTTATCCGAAGGCTAAGTCGTTGTCGCTGCTTGGCACTGTGCTCAACATTGGTATGGAGTCATCGCAGAAGTGTCAAACCTCTGGTCCCCCAGCAAAGGAGCAAAGGATATAACAAGTCTGATATAACAGCCTTTCAATTAATTCAATCTTTGCAAAGCTTATAATGTTTAAGAGTATCTGTCTACCAAAGACTCCCAGAGTAGTGCACTATAAATATGCGTACATAACAGTAATAGTATCTAATATAGGACTGGGACCCAGTGTCTCTCTGTCTGTGGGTGGGACAAAATGAAATTCAGGTCTTTGTAGGGACCTGAATGAAAGACAGAGGATGCACTGATGCGTTACATATCAAATGATAAGAAGTCTGTGTTGATAGTCCCCTGTGTTGACAGACTAACATAAAATACACATCTTGTTACCAGATCTCCTATCTCTGAGGACAAAAGCAACATGTGTATAAGCTCACCCATCAGTGTTTAACAATAACAGTCAGCTAGATGGCAACAACTAAAACCTGTGAATGTCAAGAAACCCCATATGTGTCTAAAATGTTAATGCATGTTAATATGTGAACACAATGAACATGTAGAAGTGTCTTGCTTGTGTCAGACATGAGCAAGAAAAAAGGAAAAAAACTCAGGAACAAATAACAAAAACACAGCCCTTTGAAACAATACATTATCAGAAATGACAAAAATAGTTGGTGCAATTCTAAAGGGAGGACAACCTGAATAAAAGATACGTTTTAAAAGAAATTAATAGTGCCTGTAAAATAAAGCAAAGTGCTGGGCTGTCCCATGAGAAATGCAGTGATGATGACATAATATTGTCGCTCCCTCTCCCTTCCTCTCTTCAGAGTATTCACATGAAGTTAGCTTCTGAAAACACTCTCCAAATAGCATTTTGGAAAGTTGCTCAAGATTTGTAGAATGTGTTTCAGTAAAACTTAATAAGTGATATCCTACTTTCCCAGAATTGCCTTGAACTGACTGAGAAAGTGCCAGATTTTTGTTGCAAGCATGTGGCACTGGGATAATCTGAAAAATTTACACAAATGTCCCCTCAAGTTGGAATAACAACTTGGAAAGTTGGCTAAAATTGCAGTCCATGACTTGCCAACTTTTTGGGGAGCTTTTTATGCCTTTATATCATAGGACAGGTGTGAAAGGGGAAGAGAGAGAGGGGATGACATGCAGCAAAGGGTTATTACAGGTTATTTGACACAGAGTAACCTAGATTGGTTAAAAAGGTATTTCTTAGTATGAACTGATAACATTTCAGGTGAGGCAATATCTTGGTGGTTTTAGGGAATGCACTGGTGCAAAAACAACTATCAGTATGTCAACCACCAATGTCATATAAAACATCAAATTACACACTGCTGTTCTTAGAATATCTCTGCACATCTGCACAGTAAAAACTCACAAATAATGGTTACCACTGAGCTCCAGTGGAACAACTGGTCGGCCCACAGTACTTAAATAAATGGCTGTCGCTTCATCTCCGTTGTAGCTTTCCAGTGAGGACTCAGACTTGCAATCATAAGTAAATGTTATGTTAACAAAGTTATGTACTTAACACATTAGGTTGCTTAGGTTGGGTTTAGGAAAGTAAAGTTACACAGGTTGTGTTTTTGAAAAGAAACATGTTGACGACCTTCCTAAAAATAACTCAGAGTTTACTTAGTTTTCACGAGGGGCACAAACATCGTTCTCCTGGCTAAAGTTCTGTATTGTTTAACCCCTCTACCAGCCAATCCTACCTTGTTTTGTCAATTTTCACTCTTAATACTACATCCTTCTTTACTCTCCTGTGTGCATTAGTCACATGATTGCAGCCTTCATGATTGCATGGGTTACATACAAATTGCTGGCTCATGATAATGGGGGTTATATATGAATTACAGTGCATTACTTTTTGTAAGTATATGTACAATCTTTCTATAGTTCATACAAACAAATAGTACATACAAACAATGCCGTATTTCAACTGTAAACCTCAGGAGCACAACTAAGTTGGAAGAAATGAAATGGGAACATCTGAGGAGTTTGTGAATGCAAAATAATTTATAAGGATGTATGAGAGTAGAGAGTAAGTGTTTTATAAAAAAACAAGAGTTGTACAATTTTATTGAAATTTTGAATGATGGACAGTTGCAGCCAAGTCAAAAAATCAGTATCTCTTCCATATTAATAATGGATTTCTGGCTCAATAATTGTTGTAGCAAAATAGTGAGTTATTTTATTCTAGCCAAACAACATAGAAAACTGTATTTCCATGTGACATCACATCATCTACATTTGACCTGTTGGGGAAAAATACACCAAAAAATGCAACATATATTATTCTTGGTCATTTTTAACAGTGCCGTGGTGATTTAAGTTGCATTTTTCCTTTGAAAGCAAAATCCCAAATCAATAAACAATGTTTATAACTTCTGTTTTTTATCTAAAACATTTCCATAGTGTATCACAAGAATGTGGTTCTTGCACAAAAAAACACTGTGGTTGAAATCCAATACGAATGAAAAGAGTCATTTAGCCTTCCAGAAAATCTCCAACATTTTCTCTTTCCTTTGCATTTCTTCTCTTCCTCTGCAAACCTTTTCATCTTATGGAGGTTTTACCGCATTACTACAGGGACCTTAAAACCGCAGGACCAAATCCTTAAGGTACACAATACACAGGCTCCGTTCCCACAGACCTCAAAAACCCATATCAGCCCATGTCTGCACATCCCTTCCTTGCATCTCCCTCGCAGCCTGTAAATCACCAAAGCTCAATGCCAGCTCCGCTGAATAAACGTGCTGGAGTCGCTGACTAATTGATAGTGTTACAATCTGAACTGGTTCATAGTGGCGCTAAATTGAAAACACAGGGGGATGTTGGTAGCAAAGACAGGGAGGAAAGGCTTGTGAGGAGAGAGAAACAGCACAGAAGGAGGGAGAGGAAGAGGTTTTGATGAAAGAGAAAGAGGAGGAGGACAGAGAGAAGAGGGTGTAAATAGGATGCTGATAGTTGAAAGGGAGGATCAGCCAGCTGCTGAGGAGGATGTTCAAGGAGAAACAGAGAGTAAAAGACAGGGAGATGGCCTGACAGAGAAGAGAGGAGGCGCAGTATCAGCAAGACAGAGCAGGAAAGGCTTCCAAGTTGTTCTCATAAATATGTCTGCCCTCACAAAAACCAGAGACATCGTCATCTTGTTAAGGACAGACTGAATCCTAGCTGATTCAACGTTGATTCTGTCCCCTCCTGACATGTGATAACCCAAATTGTGTTGTCAGATAGATTAACTAATTTCAGATGTTCTAATTATTATATTTTTGACAACTGAAAGAACAGAAAAAAAGTTGTGTGTTTTTCAGTTAACAAGAAAAAAAATCAAGTGCCTCAAACTAAACAAAATATGTGCTTGCCCTCAAGAATGTTTTAGAACAAGCATTTTTTGATTGTTTGCCCACTACGACAGCTCAAAGGCTTTGTCAGATGAAGGAGATGAGTCACATGACTTATGTTGAGATATTCTTGAGTCACAAGTTTGAGCACTTGAGACCTGCTTGACTAACATGTTTAAAAGAATTGTCTTGATTTTAAACTTTAAATGGATAACTTGAAAGGACTTTGTTCAATAAATTATTTGGTTTTTTTTCTAGATATTGAGAAGTTATGTTTTGTTCTTGAAACATGGTTTGATGATTTCTGGTATAATGCGCGCAAATCTGGCAAGCGATTAAGATAAAATGACTCAAAGTTCACTTGGTTTCACATCAGATACAAACTCCAGTCTCCTGGGGCAAAGTCCTGTGTTTGTTTGACCCATCCACCACTTCAACCTGCCCACTTTTGCAGGCTTTCGGTCTTTATACTACTTCTTTCTTTACTCCTATAAATACATAGGTCACTTGATTGCAGCCTTCCCAGTTATGTGTTATGGCTCATGATTATGTAATATGTCACTCTAGAGGCTGACATTGTTGTGTTACCTCTTTTGCTTCGGCAATGCTGGCATGCTATCTAAAATCACATTGGAGTGGCATGATGCCGCCGTTCTTTGGTTCTGTGTGACAATGCAAAGGCAGTGTAAAGAATGACTTTGTAGCAGCCCTGTGGTGCGATATTTGTGTACAAAGGGTGATTGTTTGCCAATTTGAACATTGATCCAATCTTGGGTGGTCTTACTATTCAATGGGTTTAAGGCGCTGACCATGAACCAAAATGTCCTCAGTTAGAGTCCACCTGGAGACCTTTGATGTATTTTACTCCCCATCTCGATCTCTATCTCCATCTCTAACTCTATCTCTATCTCTATCTCTATCTCTATCTCTATCTCTATCTCTCTATCATTTTCTGTCATCTCTCTACTGTCGACTTCCTAATAAATAAATAAATAAAAAGATTGATCCTTTGCGGAGGCTTTTTGTAAAGCTCCATTTTCTTGTGAGGAAAAACATGTGCTCAGTGTGGATGGGGGGCAAACAGAGAGAAATAGATACTTGCAAATTTAAAGTGTAGGCGTCCTCTTAGAGGATGTAGACAGAGAGCGAGAAAGAGATAGAGAGACAGAGAGCTGGATGTAGAGGAGGAGAGGGAGGAAGAGGGGGTTGTCTTTGATCTCGGTGCATGTCTGCCATGCTGTTTTCCTTCAAGGCTTCCTGGTAAGTTTCAGTAGACACCAGCGGGTCCACTCTCAGGGATCGGACGCTAATGGATCAGTTAAAGGGGCCTATGCTTTATGGCCAGGCTAAGTGTTATCATCTGGGGTTAAAGACACTGACCATGGAGCAAACTCCTGCCAGATAGCCGCTCCTCTGGGGGATTACAGTAGGATCTTTGCCAAAGTAAGAAGGCAATTGAGGGAAAGTGGTGCTCATTCTTTGTTTTGTTTTGGTTCATTTATCTCACTTTAGATCTCTTTTTTCTGTCAGGTTTTTTTTCTCATTCTCTCTGTTTCTGTCCACTTCGTCTCTTGTTCTCAGTACAGACACACATCAGGGAATACCTCTCTAAAGCTTCCTGAACGCTGTTTGAAACCATTTGTCAGTTGCGCAAGACAGAAAGCTGACGATGGATTCCAGAGGTTGAGGTGACCCCTTTCATATAGCAGTTTATCCGTGGGACCTGTCAGGGCCGACTGCTTCAAATAGGACGCAGGGCCCGTCAGATAAGGATCACAGAGACAGAGACATGCCTCCTAAAGTGATCGTTCTCCGTCTGTGTTTTTGTTTAACGAGCGGGCCGAGGGCTGGATTGACAGCTCATAGGTTCGCTCTAATTGAAAGTGATAGATTCAGTCATTAAGTTAATTGGCAGCTGGTTTTGATCAGGACCTGTCACAGCCACTCAGAGATTTTATGGCATAATTTTTGTAGTCAATTGGGAAAGTGAATACCAGGTCTGTGAGAACGCACCGGACCTTTCAGTTGTGGCTTTTCATCACGTCATGTTAACAGCATGTGCTGTGCCAATGTGTCGCTACTGACGCAAAGGCAACATGGATCAGTGGGCCAGGTACGGCCTGTTTACAGCTGCCGTTAACTTAATGTGTGAGTTTCACAAATCAAGTCTGTAGTCGTTGCCTTTTTATTACATAAAATGACACTAAACTTTAGTCTTGTTTTTATTTTTCACATGAAAACTAGGAAAAAGTACAAAACCTTCCAAAATTCATGCAGCAATTTGTTCTGAAAAGACAAGTCTGGTGATATTTCTCTCATTGTCAACAAATTTAATGAAAAGAACAAAACAAACAATTAAGTGATCTTTCAAACTAAAAAGTGACACCTCTAGACACAGTCTGATATATCTTATTTCCCTTTGCCTTAGATATTTGTTGTTGTCCAAAACTATTAAAAACATTTTAATGATCTACTCTGTCCACTGGGTGACATCTGCCCTCATAATGATGGATTTAAGTGACTAGATTTTAAGTCAGTCCCACATAATGCCCTCCTGCTGATGGAAATACTCACTAAAGAATCAAATGTCTATTAATCCTTAGCTTGAAATAGTCCCCAAATACGTATTATTTCCTCTTGTTTGAGTAACTTTTGATAAATACTGCAGTATTCTGCTGTTCTATGAATTACTGAGCCTTTTTTAAAAGTCAAATTATGTTTGTGACCTAGTTTTTCTTACTTAAAATGCTGTTTACTCTGGTTCTACTTTGGCAACACATCGCACATCTCCAAACTATTTTCAGTGCAACACAACCAGTTTCTTAGGCTTGATTAGGGCTCAATAGGCACCCTAAATATTGTTGACACTCGCAGTATATTGGAATATTTTTCGTGCTCCATCTACCATTTTGCTCACTTGCTATATGTTTGGAAGAGGTAAAATTAAGTTACAACTGGAACTGTGTTCCAAATAAAAAAAAACAGTGTTTGCTGAAAACATTTATTGAAGCTAGGAGCACCAAAAGTAAAGTTTAATTCACTCCAATGGGGTTGGAGACAGTTATCTCAAATTAAACCAAAAGTATCTGTGCGGCTGGATCACAGACTTCGTGTATGTGAGATAAATATGTATTATTCTCAATTAAGGTTCACCAGTCCTTTAGGGTAAAGTGAAATGTAAATGTATCTCTCTCCAACAGTAATATCATTTTAAATATATTGAAGACCTGATAAAAAAAAACAAAAAACATCCTCACGCTGACTTTACCGTTTCTTTATTTGTCAAACTGTCACTCAGGAGAAGTTGCTGTCTAAACCTGAGAAAGGTCCTTGTAACACACCAAAATATCTCAGTCGAGTAGGAGAAGGGACCTGTCGTAAAATAGGCAATAACACGTGTTTCAAATTGGCCATTGGTTATAGATTGGTTTACAAGGCTGGCAGGTTATCGGCCCAGTGGCATTTCCCCGTGTTGATAAAGCACTAGGGAGTTGTGGGTCAATTAGTTTGCCACAGCAGAAATTCCTGCAGACAGCCAATTAAAGCTCCCGGCCTGCAGTCATGAAGCACGCTCTTCCTGTTGACGGCTCACGCAGTTATTCTGAGCCCCCGGCAGCTCCTTGCTCCTGCCGGTGTAAAATCTTATTCTGAGTCCAGTGCTGTGAAGACAACATTTTTGGAAATCTCCATAGATATCTGACATTACATTAAAAAAAAAGCTGAGGCATGTGTGTTTGTGGGTTATTCCTTACAACACAGTGATTGAGTTCCTTATTTTCTGCTTTTAAGTCACTGAGTACGCAAAAGATAAACACAACATATAAGGAAATAAACAAAATCAAAAAGGGTTAAAAGGAGTTCATGTGTTCAAAGGAGCAGTGAGTGCTCAGGGATGATTGGAGTGTAGGCCAAAGTGGTGCAGCGGAGACAAAAGACGACAGGAGATGATTGCAGGGAATCAATTTTCCATTCTGCTCGGTCTGCCATCGTCACAATGGCCTCCGAGAGCAAACCTATCCTCTTCAGCGAGGAGGAACAGCTTTTATCTTTTTCCCTTTGCTTCTGATTTAAGAAAAAAAGTGCTCGCTGTCACAAGCTTTTATTATGAAGTCTTTTGTACACGTACGGGCTGCAAATTGTTGCTTTTGTGACGTGACGCAAACAGAGCATAACAGTAAACATTGGTCCACTGTGGTATGTCAGTGGAGAGGCTCTTTGTGAAGAGTAGTGGCTGAGTCACAAGCTGACGTGTGTGTGTGTGTGTGTGTGTGTGTGTGTGTGTGTGTGTGTGTGTGTGTGTGTATGAGTGTGTATGTGTGCATGAGTGCGTATGTGTGTGATGTATGAAAATTCACTTTTGTTCTTTAATGATCATCATCATCCTGATAAAACCAATGTTTTCCGATGTTTTCCCACACACGTACCTGTGTCATAACTTTTATTTTATGGTTGACATTCTGATCAGACATCATCGGTGCTGTGATCGCTGCTCAAAAAATGTAATATATTACTTTCTTTTCAAAATTTTGACTTTGCATGTGCTATTCTGGTACTGAACTGATCTCCGGTAAGCGTAGCTAAGGCTAGAAATCTTGCAATTTTTAAAAAAAAATTATTTTAACTGTTGCCTGAATGGTATTTTCCCGAGGATATGTCTCAAAGATTGAGTATCCATTGTGGAGATAGACAACATTTTATCCGCCACATATCCAGCCATTTTGGGTTTTTAGCTGGTGTAGGGCTACAGCTATTCTGCAGCTGAGGAGGGCTCACTTTTGGTTGCCGCTATTTCCTGGAGCTTCACGTTGTTGAACTGTCTGTCGGAAAAGATTTTTCAAGACTTTTTAGGTCATGTTTTTCACAGTTGAAAGAGTTTTACTAGAACTACCTGCAGCAATAGTCTTCTAGTCATGTTTCCTCTCGACAAAACCAAACGAATGGAAATATTTCTTGCTGTTGAGATAAGCGTTTCCATCTTCCAAACTATGGCTTGCTGCTTTGTGCAATGTATTCTCACAGAACGGTTCATATGATGTCCTACAAAAATGCATGCACAACAGCTTCTACGATATCCTACGAATTAGCGCCCAACGAATGACAGTGTCCTTAAAAGTTCATTCAGAGTTCATATGGTTCCAAACATGTCTCTTCACGGGAAAGTCCTGGGCGAAAGTCCAGTGTTCTGTGACCAATGCACCACAATAACCTGCCCCGACGCTCCATGGGACCGCCTTGTTGTTAACCTGCATTCTACGATGGTCATGTAATCACAGCCTAATATGGGATATGCATAAATTTGAGTGCATTCATTTTTTGTAGGAAAACGTATGAACCGTTTTTGTAAATAACCAGCTTTGTGATGTGCATGTGCATGTGCAGCGCAGCGATTACAAATATGACTTCACTGATGTGTTTCTAGTTAGTAGTGGCTTGATAACAAAAGCAACATTGTGATGAGTTATTTGTTTTGGGGGTAACTGTAATGTTAGGAAATTTTCTAAGTACATTTCGACTTGTAACTGGGAAAAGTAATATTACTGCTGTAATGCCTTACTGGGAACACTTACTGCCCAACGCTGACATGATCACCCATTTTGCAGAAAGTGTAAAACTTCAAAGATGAACCATATAATTCGATCACATTCACGCTGAAGAGCAGCCTATCTGTCTGAGAGCCAGGGGCAACCAATAAAATTAAGTCGGTTCCAGGGGATCGCTATCGTCCTCGCGGCTATAACTACATGCACAACCACTTATGATCACTTATAACAAGTCTATGGACACGGCAGGCGTCAGCTGATCCACGCCGACAGGCACAAGCAGCGGCACCCTGGGAGAATCCCCCTTTAAAGCCCAATTATCTCGAGGAGCCGGTGTCGTTTCAAAAAGGCCAACAGTAGAAGATGTTGGCCCCTGATAAGCGACACATGTGTTCCATCACACTTAATTGAAGCAGGGTTTCCTGAAAAAGAAACAACCCTGGAGCGAAATGACAAAACAAACAGATTTAAGGACATAACAACTGTATTTGTAATGGGAACGTTTTTCATGGTGCATGGAAATTGCTTTTCGTTGGGCATATTTCTTCACGAAAAAGTCATAGTTTAGCACAGCATGGTGAATGTGTTTCTGAGTATTTCTCCTTTTTTTTTTTTTTTTTTTACTGGACATCATTCTGTCTTGGAGAGCGCACCATGACGATAGGTTTCCAAACCTTCCCAAATTTGATTACAGGTCTGCAAAAACCTCAAACAATGCCGTGGCAAGCATGTCACTTACGGTCACAAGCCAAAGTCCTTTTCTGTTTTTTTCCCCTTCTTCTCCTCTCTCTCTTTTCTTTTCATCCTTATGATCTAAAGTTAAGAATAAAGACATAAGTCATGTGTTTTAACAGGAAACACGCATAACAAATTTACAGTAAGAAAAAAAAGCAGTATGGAGGGGAAATAGATAAAACTTGGTTTGTGTGTAATGTAAACAAAAAAGCAGCTTATAGTGGCTTTAATTTGGGGAAGAGATTGTCGAATCCCTGCTCGGCAATTACATCATCTTTTGTGTTTGGACGCACATATAAAAGTTTGTATTTTAAATCATTTTAAGGAGAGAGTCTGAGAAAAGAAAGCTGAGAAATTTAGTTATGCTGATGCAGTTATATTAAAATGCAGGAGCCAGGGTATCCCAGTCTATTCCCAGGATCTGTAGGATGTATTTAGCATTTACAATCTCTCATTTACGGGGATATTATTACCTCTCTGGCACCGAGCCCCGTTTTTGGAATCCCTCCCTTTAATGTTAAATCATGTGGACATTAAAGTCTTTCCTTGACTTACAAGACATGACATCTCTGGAAACATACAACCCAGGTCAAAGATGGAGCTCGTTAAAGGATTGCACACGACCACAAATTCACAGAGAGAAAAAGGGGATAAAGAGAAAAAAAATGTTTAGTTAACTCAGACTTCAGTCGTCGGGGGGAAGCGAGGCTTTGTAACCGGCCCGCTGGAGATGAGAGACAAAGACAGTTTTGTGCAGACTGCTCAATAAGGCTCCCCTGTCGTACTCACTTTATCACAGGGAAATTGTGTTTGTTATCGACAATGGCTTTTAACAAGCACCACAAGCATGGAGGGGATATGACTGTAAGGAGATAAAACCTCAGAATAACGCACACTGTACTTTCCTCCCTCTGATGTTAAATTAAGACCACATTTTTAAAAAGGTCAGATATGATTAAAAGCCACTGCGTGCAGCTTTTTGAACTGTTTTCCGCTGTTTTCAGTGGCACCTAAGTGATGCAATATTGGCTCTTTTTCTTCTTCTTTTTTTTTTTTTAATCAAGCAAATCATCCCTCCTTTCTCATGGCTTAGGTATTCTACCTTTAATCATCACTAAACAAACTAATGTAAAACATGCTTAATACACATCATTCAGCCAACGATTCTCACCTACAGAGTACAAAGAAATCTCAAATTGACTTGTTCTGTCTTCACAGCATCCACAGCCAAGAATCAGCCAGGCGTAACTATAGCTAACTATTTGTCTCATTAACTGCAGTTTGTATCCAATTAAACCAAGCCAGGGGGACACTTAATGACCCCACAGGCGAGCAAATTACAGAGTTTATATTGTGATCTTTAATTAGACTTTACTAGCAGATTTGGAAAAAAGTTATTTTAAAGTTTTCCGTAGAAATTCAATAGTCCACAAGACGAGTTTACGCATCCCATAACTGCTCAATAATCCCATTCGTTTCATTTGGAGCTTTTTTTTCCCCCTCTCTCTCTCGCTCTGCTAAATTGCCCAACATCATGATGCAATTTGGGTTTTTTAATCACCGTTTTAGCAGTTACAGCGCGGCTGTCCGATTTCCTGCAACAAAAGTGTGTAGTGCCATTAGTGCGAGTAATTTCACACAGCAGGCCTCCAGTTGTGCATGCGAACGGACGAGGAGAAAACAACAAGGTTCACAATGGAAAACCTGAGCTAATGTCCTCGATCGTCCCACCTTGTTGTGGTTGCTCTCTGGGGCAATTACATTCTGTAGACATTACGGGGGGGGCAATGTCTGCAGATGGGATGCAATCTGTGTTGTTTTGCGGGGTGTGTGTGTTTGTGTGAGCTCACACTGGATTTCAGGTGTGTTTAAAGTCATAATGTGGCATGCTGAAACGACAGTCCCTTAAGATTTCCCTAAGTGGGTCTGGAGGAGTGCTGGAAAGTTATTGCAAGGTCAGCGGTGAGTCATGGAGCTGATGGCAGCCCACTGGGGAGTGTGGTGCAGCGCTGGGATAGTTTGCTACTGTGTCATCGTTGCATTAAGGGATGTCAAGGTCGGGCTTTTTAAGTGTTTCCACAAAGGATCCCCTCTTCTCTGCGCCGGGCTGCACAAGTCATTCTGTGGACAACCACGCACCTATAGTAAAGTGTATTTTTACACACACTCAGGGCCATATGCCTGACAACACGAGGGCTAACCTCACCATTTTTTGGCTCGCTCCACCTTTCAGTCGGACGCAGAAGTCAAACAAGCAAAGCCACGCAGCGGGTCAGATATTGAAAATTGTGCACTTATAGAGTGAAAAGCAAAACAGAGAGAAATTCTTGTCCTGTTTTAAACTTTGTCTTATATAAACGCAGCCAGGGCTGGGGTGATATCTGATAAAATAGATCAAAATTACATTATTGGCTTTTATAGCCCACTGAAAACATAGCCCAAAGGTATGCTATTTGGCAGAGAGCAGCTCGTAATATGTCTAAGAATTGTTACCATCTGGCTTGACTGCAGGGAATGCTTCTCTCTTAAAAACCTCAAAGTCAAAATGATACAAGTAAAACGCAGCATTCATAACCAGGTTGGCTTTTTACGGACGCCTGTCCACATCGATTTGGCTCCACAGTGTCTTGACGATAACCCATGCTATTTAGAAGTAATCTTGTTTTTCTCCTAAAACTGGGTTTCACCGTTTTTCCCTGATGCTACAGCATCCGAATATAATGTTATATTTGAAGCCTGAAATTTCCTTTCCTAAAGAGGAGCTGTTCTTTGGGAAATTCATTCTTTTTGGTCCTAAAATGCAATCCTTTGGCATCATGTTGTAGAGATGTAAAAGGAAACAGGTATCAGTTTTAAGTGTGCAAAAACACAAACAACACTATATGCAATCCCTCTGTCTGGACAAGAAATGTTATCCCCTGACATTTTAACCCCTTTTCTCTGAGCTACACCCTTCTAATCGCACTCCTGTACACAGTTTCAGCCCCCATTACCTTATTATGAGATTACAATGTCAATGTGCTCAGAATTGTGACAATTACAGTAAGTGGTGGAGTAATTTTCGGCATTAAAAGGGGTCTTTGTGCGCTATGTTGCTGTATATTTCCGTGGCCTGTCATAGGTTGAGAAAGGGCGTTCTGGCGTCAAGTCAAATACATTCTCATATGTTCAATACGATCAGCAGGTATGCAGATGAATGTGTGTTGTACAGGAGCATTATGCCCCGTACACATACAGATATTCACATTAGCAACCACACATTTAGAGTCACACTGACAAGCTGCCGTGAAGCAGGAATCCCTGTGTGTGTGTGTGTGTGTGTGTGTGTGTGTGTGTGTGTGTGTGTGTGTGTGCGCGTGCGTGCGTGCGTGTGTGTGTGTGTGTGTGTGTGTGTGTGTGCCTGTGGCATATGAAACATGACTCCCTGTTTAGCAGTGTGAACCGTGGGGGAGAGTGAAAGGGGGGAGACTGTTTTCTCAATGCCTCCTTGACCTGTCACTATTGATGATGTGTGTATGTGCGTGGATGCGTGTGCACGTGAGTGTGTGAGAATCCGGCAGACATCTACAGGGGGACAGCCGCCCCCTAACCCCCCTGCCGATATCCTCTCATGCCACCACCACCCCCCCCTTCCCTCTCCTCCCCACCTCCCTGCCTCCTCTCCTCCCCTCTCCTGGCGCCCCGGTATGAGAGAGAAAGCTGTTGTTAATAAAAAGTTTTCAAAGAATGGGATGAAAAGAGAGGTGAAATTGAGCGGCCCTGGCCGTATTATTTCTTCTCCGTATGGGAGCTGGCCTCTCGCGGTCTCTCCGACGCTCTCGGACCAGGAGGGGGTCGCTGGCTCGGTGACCATTACTGCCCCGGGGCCAAAGCAAATGATTTGCCTCTCTGAGGCTTCAAAGGGGAGCAATTACACTTAAGTAACCAAATGAAAAGATAGCCCAGCTTGGCAGCAGTTTGGGGGAAACAGTGGAGGCCTTTGAGGGAAGAGGCACCACACCTCAGGAGTAATATGTAACAGCTCGCATCACAGAGAGAGAAAAAAAAGAAAAAGAAGAAGAAAATAAACAACAGAATATTCAGCCACCGAATTCAGAAGAGAAAGGGTGCTGAAAGCTGCCCAAACCAAAACAACAACATCATTTAGAGTGGTTTACCGATCCAGCCGATAGCTTTTAGAGTAATTGTGGCTGTATAGAAACACACCCAACCACTGGCCACTTTGGCATGTCGCATAAACACATATGCAGCATTATATTGTGGCAAATTTGAGAGAAATTAGATATGAATATTGTTTTTATTGTTCAAATGTGCTGTGCTACATTTTCACTGCTTTGTTTTTGTTTGTTGAGATAAGCCTCAGAAAGTGTTTCTATGATGCTTGTGTTTGTTTGTGGATATTGTAATTACTGTACACGCAAATCTGAAAAAGATATATAAACGTCTTGCATCCTATTGAGAAGATGACACTAAAACAAGATATAAACCCCCCCTGCGCTGATTTAAACTGCAATGAAAAACATTCATTGCAATCTTGAGAGCTGTGAATTGCAGTCCTGTGAGTGGCACACATAAAGTCAGCCTCTCCCCACTGATAAAAGGCTTGGAAAAAGGCCCTATTGAGTGAAGTGGAGACTGGGAGTTTGGTAGGGGAGCTCACCTGTGGAGAGGAGTCTATAGCTGCATAGAAGGCCCAACAGCTGCCAGGGTTGTAAGTCTAGGCACCTAGCGGAGCCGCAGAATGGGAAATGCGAGGCACTCTTTCAATGCACTGCCACTTAGTAACAGAAGGCATGTGCCAAACTTGCAGAATGAGAATGAAAACTCCCCCTTTGGAGTTCACTAAATATCAGCAGCGACTCTCTTTTTATCCCCTCCCCTCCTCTACCCCCTCCTCTCTTTTCTCCCTTTCCTTTAGTCTATTATAATTCCTCCATAAAAGAACAATGGTTGACTGAAAGACCCCCAAACCACAGAGATATACCAACAATCGGCAGGGAGAAGGAAAAAGGGGGGACTCAGCTGAAGTGTGGAAGCCATCAATTACTGAGGGCCTAAAGTTAACATCCCAGCAGGATATATGCATTAGAATGCAGATATGGGCAGGCTATGGGCAGCAGATGCCTAGCGGAGCGGTCAAAAGAGCATCCTGAGCTCGTGAGAGGACATATGCAATGTGGGAGACTCTCCCCTCTCGCCTCAGAATCTACAGAAGAATAGAAAATTAAATTGAATGATGATTGTAGCAGCGGCTCAAAGGATCCATTGTGTGGAACTAACTGGAATTATGGGTTTGAAATGTGACAAACAACTGACATCTCACATAAAGGATGCCAACGCACATGGCTGTGGTGCGGCCTCAATAAATCTCACACATCAGCAGCGAGATGGCTGTGGATGTGGAGTTTTGACGCTGCAACAAGTGGCCCTAAACGCACCGTGATTCCTCCACATGCACTGCCCTAACAGGATTTTCCCCTCTCGCTGCATCTCTCTATTCTGGCCGCTCAGCAAGACTCAGCCCTTTGGGCTTCCTCGCGCTGCTAATTTACACTAGCCTGCAGGCTACCTTCACAGTCAGAACACTGCAATTGTATTTTCAGGCTCATTAAGCAATAGCACCAAAAAAAAGGGGGAGCTCTTACCCCCCGTCTGCTTTCCCGTCCACGCTCTGTTCAGCAGGAGAGAAAGGGGAAGAGATAAAAGGTGGGATAAAGAAATGGAGCAAAGTGCTAAATTATAGTTGTGAGGCTCGATCACGTTGTTTGTGTTTACTACCACCTCAGTTGGTTTGGGAGGAGGGGGAGGAGGGTCTGCACAGTCGCTGCTCCCCGATCTTCTGAGAACCAATCCGGCTGCTCGGTAGCAGTCCCATTCAGGATCAACCCATGCTTGTTTATTTGAAAGAGACCCCGCTTTTTAAACTTCCCACCCTCTCCATTGTCCCACTTCTCACGGGGAGGACTTTGAAATTGTAATCTCAGGATATTCAAACACACACATTTGTTCTGACCTTTGGTGACTGCAATAACATTATTACTATCAGGACAGGCATCGCCAATTTGGATCCATGCCACATTCGGCAAATGCTTTGACCCCAACGCTTTTGTCGACTTATAAAAGAGTGATTTGGCGAATTAGATTAAAAAATGAGGGCTGAAAACTGGGGACAAACTTCTTTTTTTGTTATTAAAACTAAATTAAAGGAAATTATGGTCTGAGCAAATTTATATTTACCTGCATGCAGTGGTGGATAAAGTAAGACATACATACTTGAGTATAAGTACAGATATCTCACCAGAAAATGACTTTGGTAGAAGTTAAAGTCATCTATTAAAATATTACTTCAGTAAAATTAGTATCTCGTATTTAATGTATCAAGGTATCAACATTATTTTTTTTATATATTTAATATACTTAAGTATTGAAAGTCAAAGTACAAGTAAATGCTGGTATTAAAAAAGTAAGTACTCAGAATTTGGAAAGGTTTATTTCTTTGTAACATACATAAGGTCTTTTTTTTTTTTTTTTTTTTTACAATTTAAGGGATTTGAAGAACAAAATCCAGTTTTTCCTTCCATCTTACTCCTTCAGATGTCTTTCCCCACCTATCCTATTTTGTAGTAGGAAACTAAAATGCTTAGATGAAATGTAGTGGCATAAAATGTAAAAGTAAAATACAGACACTCCCAAAAAAATACTTATACTGTAACGAAATATTATTACTTTATTATATTACACCACTGCTTGTGTTATCAAAAGTGTGTGATTCCTTCAAGAAATACAGGAAAACATTTAAATTTCCGGTAACCAACTTATTTAGTGTGTTTTTCAGTGTTACAATTTGTGAAGATATAAAATCGCCAATGGTGGAAAAAAAAAAGAACACTTTTAATTGTCAAACATTTTCATTTACGCACATTTTACTTTGTGGAAAGACATATTTTCAATGATAAAACATAATGACACAAAATTATTTTATCAGTTTCTGTCATAATTGATGTAATTATCATTTTATTTCCCTTGTCAGAGGGATACAATGATACATCAACATCAAATTTCCAGTGTAACCTATCTGCCCTTAGGTAGAATTTGAGTACATGATAACTGTGAATTTGCCTGCATTCAACTTCAAATCATCATGTCATTAAAGTTAATGATAAAATGAAACAAGGAGAGGAAAATTGGTTGCAACAAATTTCATATTTTCTCCTCGCCTGCTTTAAACACCACCTAATGCATTTTTATGACCTGCAAAAGAAAAGATTTCATATAATATACACCAAATTGCTGTAATTTATACAATAGTTTGCTGGTTTTGGCCTCCCTGGGATTTGAAGCCAGCAGTAAAAGAGAAAATTGATGCTGCTGCCTTAAGTTTTTTTTTTCTTTCCTCAAATCTACTGCATCACCGCTTTGGCTGCTAAGCGCATAAGAGATTGTGGCGACATTCTTGGGTTTGTGAATGAGACCACAGAGTAGCCACACAAAGTTCCTCGTCCCCAGTCTTCGACCTAACTCGCCCACTCGCATTGTCTCGAGACTTTCCTCAAGAATGTGGATTTCTATGGCCGACGGCAAGCCAGACAAAATTGCCAATTGCATTGTCACCTCTTGTGGTTTTTCCTCCTCAACGATCTGCATTGGCAGCAGAGTTCAGGAGAAACCCTCTCTCAATGAAAACATCTGTTTTTGAAGATGCTGCAGAGGGAAACGCTGTTAGACCCTTCGGTATATGATAACATTAATTTCAGCTTCAGTCACAGATGAGAGAAATAAACCCTGTTGTGTTTAAGTTAAAAACAGCAGCTATAACACGGCGGGACGCTCCATCCCCTGATTGCTTTTTTTACAGTCCAAAAAACGACGCCATGATGAAGGCAGCTTGCTTCCTCTGCTTCGGCACGGCAAGACTTATTTCCCTCATTACCCTGCATTCAAACACAGGGTGCTCTGATGCCGCAAGAGGAAGTGGCTTTGGCAGAAAATGTCAAACCAGCGTTTAAATGCAGGATTGAAGCGGGTCTGATGTGGATTGGATCAACTTGTTAAGTCAAATGAAAGGTCAAGATATTTTTCCACAGCATTGAGCAATCCTCGGAGCAGCTATTTAAACTGCTTTAAAACAGAGAGTGCCACACTGGTCACCTTACGAGCCGAGGCATCGACCAAGGCTGGAAATTAAAACAATACAAAGATAAATGGTTACCTCTTGCTTTCACGTGGAAATGAAGACCCCACAGAAATGTCCCTTTCTTCCAAAACAAGTGAGAGTGACGTGTCGGGATGATGCTAGGAGTAGCTCGCTCACATGTCCCCGTCCACTCTGTGCTGTCATGTCAGCAAAGTGTCCATCTCGTCGAGGCCTGCAGCTACAGGTCTTTGTGCTGCTGTCGACACATCTCACAGGGATTGGGTTCCACATCTCGCTCCTCTAAATGATGTGTTTGTTTGTTGGAGGGCCTCACTACAGCAGGGAATTCGCACATTGTTGATGGGAAGACAGACACCAGCTCACCTGGACTCCCACAAAGTCTGAGTTCATCAGCTGGTGCATCCAAACAGGGCTCCACGCTAACGCTTTTCCCCAAGAAGTACATGTGCTCCAAAGAAAATTAGGAGTGCAGTTCAAAATGCTCCAACATGGTGTTTGTTAAACCATTAATTGCATACATGTTTATGCTATGCGTGCATCTGCGTTCCTTCTCCTTGTGTATTTTACAAGTTTTTGCTATACAGTTGTAGCTGGTAGATGAAAAAATCGACTGGCCAAGCATATTTTTTTTTTACCGGCCAAAATGATAATTGCCTTGTTTTGGTTTCACATATACATTTGTTTCAGTACATTTCATTGAGATGATAGTGTATTATGTTGAAGGCAAACTTAAGCCTCCTCTGGTATAAGCAGTGATGCACTCTTCATGTCGAATGCTTTTATTGTGAAAGGTAAGAACCAGTGATGGAATGCAGCAAAGTACATTTACTCGAGTACTGAACTTAAGTACAAATTTGAGGTGCTTGTACTTTACTTGAATGTTTTCTTTTCATGCCCTTTATACATACTTACTCCATTACCCTTCAGAGGGAAATATTGTACTTTTTACTTTACTACATTTATCTGGATGCTTTAGTAACTTTACAAATGAACATTTTATAAGAGTTTATAAAATACTGTGTTTTGTAATAAATTAAATTACCAATTTCTACAAGTACACATGCAGCAATTAGCTGATTACTGAATCAGTCCATTGACAGAAAACTGATGACCAACTTTTTTGATCAACATTTAAATCTTTTTCAGTTGTCTTCAAATCATTTTAAAGTTGTTTGCTTTTTTTCAGTTTTTTAAAAATTAATTTTGAGTTTTCTGGATGGATATATTTTTTCTTTTTGATAATTTTAATGTTTTGGGGTGCTTTAATAATTTTGAGTTTATTGGGTGTTTTGTTTTTCATAAAGATTTTTTTCTGAATTGGGTACTTTTAATACTTTAAGTACATGTTACTGATTATACTCACTTACTTTTACTTCAGTAACAGTTTCAATGCAGTACTTTACTGTACTAGTAGCAGTGCATTTCTACAGGATGGTATCAGTGCTTTTACTTAAGAAATGAAGTGGAGCTAATGCAGTGCTGTTGAGAGTTTGCCATCTTGGTTCAAACTTTGGGGCCTCTATGTTATTATTTCATAGAGTTATGAGTATTTATATATATATATATATATATATATATATATATATTCCTGAGTATGCGTGTGATGCTAGCTAGCAGCAGACCAGCGGCAGGCGATAGTTTTGCGGATCAGCTGATGTCCCCTACAGTAAAAGTCTTCTAGTTTTAAAAAAGTTTGCGTTTTTGTCACCACATTTCTGTTACTCGCACACAGCGCTCCTAAATTATTTGTCCAGTTTGCACAAATCAATTTTTAGGCGCAAGTGCGAGTGAACAGCTCCTGCTATAGAGCTCCGCTAAAGAGTCTTTACTGGATTGTCTTTTAAAAAAACAAAACAAAATGAGAATCACGTTATGAGCATATCAAATTGTTTTCTCACATAGCTTATCGTGGCCCTTTGCTCGTTTCAAAATGGCTAAGTCGTTTCATCGAGTACTGAAAACGGCCCCCGCACATACTCAAGAAGTTTTCTTTCCTGGTGCCAGCTGAGGGGAAAGTGCTTCCCATCGCGCTTGCACCGACCTTGACGGACAGATCTGCTTTCAAACTCACTAACACCTTCTGACACAGCTCACTCGCCTGCATGCTGTTACAGAAATGTCTTTCGGGGTAGGGGAGAGGGGGCCCCAAAGCTAAATACACCGGACCAAACACCAGGGGAGGAGAGGCAACTGTACTTCTTGTGTAGATTTATCTCTGGGTGTACCTGTATCGGATGAATCTCCGTATGAATCTGTGTGCTCCGCGGGGCCGACTCTCATCCCCGTCTTGCACGACACTGCAGAGACGAGATGGAGGGAAGGGTACACGGTCGCTGGGATTTAAACCCAAACCAGCTGGGTGATGAGAGGCCCTGGTGTGTGAGGAGGAGACAGAGGGCCGGCTTTGTCAGACAGAAAATTAAGGAGCAGACTCGACATCAGAATTTACTCAAGTTGAATCATCAAGCACAGTTGGGCCTCTTACCTGAGGAAGGGTTAACTGCTCTTTGCACCTGAAGGCTTTTACCATTAGTGAGCTCAATGAAGTGTTTTGACAATCAAGCCATCTTTTTGGTCGGTCTTTGCTGCAGATGCACAACAGTCATCTCAGGCTGCAAAACAACCAACAGCTTGAGGTTTCAGAACAAGTCGAAAGGTTAATTATTTATTGTTTCATCTAATTAAGCAATTAAGTACCAAAAGGACTAATAAAGTAATTTGGTGAAGTGAAAGAGGAAGAGAAAAGTGACGTTCTCAGATTATCCTCCACCACAGATCAATCCACCTTCCCACTTAAGCACTTCTTAATTGTATATTTGATAGTGTTGATGAGTGTGCACCTCTCAGTGGGGTCTTCCGGGAGGTCGCAGCATGCTGCTGACACGTTTAATGTGATATCAGCTTAGACATGTTGAAAGGGAAGAATTTAGATGACAGACATCATTAGGGAGTTTACGTCTCCTGTTGCAAAATGACGAGCTCCTAAATCATTATTTTTTGATAAAGACGAATTGACTGGGCTTTCGGTTGCTTCACCACACCTCACACAAATATTGTACGTTTGACTCCATTCCATGCATCTAGTTGCTCTGCAGATTAAAACTTTATTTACAAAAACATAGGATCAGCCTCTAAAACATGTATTATTCTACTTTTAACTGTTCAACAGTGTATAACAGTGATGCTCAACTTACAGCCTGTGGGCCAAATCAGGACTGCAATAGGGGGCAAGGTGGCCTGCAAAGGCCACCCCCCTATCAGATTAGAGTTTGTTTATCAAAAACAGTTTCAGGGTAGGATACCCGCACCTCTGTTGCCCCGAATGCCCTCAAATCCTAGAAACGCCCCTGTGTACACCTGACCTGTACAGGGCTGCTACAACTGGGTTTTCCCTAAAATTAAATTATTTTATCTGACAAGTATTGGTAATATTAACTGGCTGCTGGCCTGCTGTCATTTTGCAGAAGACGCCCCCGGACAGAGCAAGCTGAGTCAACCACAACCACAACAGTGAAATACTGAAAACATGTTCATGCAACTGTTATAATTATCCAATAATGTCTATGACTTTTACTTTAACATTTTAAGTACCTTTTGCAGATCAGCTTTGGTACCTTTTTTTAATGCAGGACTTTAGTAACAATGTGATTTTTGAATATTAATACTGGCCATTACAGCAGATCTTATTTAGCAAATACTGATTGCTGAGCACAATAATAGCATCTCTGAAAAAATGTTACATTGATTCTATAAATTCACACAAGAATTAACTTAATTAAATTACTTTTTAGATTTCACAAAAAATAGTTTCCAGTTGTTGTGAAGTTCATATGATGATGTTGAATTATTTCTGTAAACGTCATCATTTTAATTTTTAAAAAAAAAGAAAAAAGAAACATGTCCACATAAATTAAATTCCTCCCCCATCACTCTCAGACGTGAAACAGTTAACTGTCAGCGCCTGCTTCCTGCTGCAGCTCCATGCAGTGGACTATGAAATATTTGGAGGACAATTGGTTAAGTGGAGTTAACCGTTGCCTTTTTCTCCCCGAGGTATCCTCCTCTGTGATCCCGCCGAGCCTGGCGCCTCGCAAAACACAACTTGTCTGGCTTATTAAATAGTATGACCTGCAGAAAGAAAATGCCTGTTGCTTCTCAACTGAGGCCATTGTGAAGCGAGAAGAGCTCATGACAGCCCTTAAATTGCTGTAATGCTGTGTGACCAACAGTCATACCTAATCAATTTCTAACGTGGCTGCGCACCTTTTCTTATCGGATTTGAGGCTGAGCTTAATTGTTTTACTCGTTTTTGTTTTTGTTTTTGTTTTTTTCAATTGTGAGTCATTTGATCATTTTATGAGGCATGTTTGTTTAATTGAAAGGGTATTTTTTTTCTTTGTAGATTTTAAGAGGCGTGATTTAAGATGTTTTCATGTTTTCCCCTCTTCTTAGATGCTTTGATATTTCTATGTGACTCTTTTCTGCTCACATGAGGAGAATAACTCATCTCATAGTACCGATGGAGTGCCCGGTTAATGGATGTAAATGGTCAAGAGAGTCCTCCCCACTGGTTAATTGCGCTAAAATTGGTCTAAGCTACTTTGTGAAACCATCAATGGCCCCGCACCGCATGGGGTCTGTATGATTAACTTCTCCTTCCTTTCAAAGGCCTCTTGATGTCCCTCGGAGGGCGACGAGCCAATCAAACCCGCACTCTCTGACGTCACGAGGCCAACGTGACGAGCTGATTGGTGGGAGCAGGGCGGGGGGTACAGCCCCTGTCCTTTTATAGACGACCCCGTACAGCGCGTAAAAGCTACTGGGCACAGCTGACAGCGCCGGAGACGCACATCGGACACAGTTACGCACACAGTCCTCTGAACGGGCCGCTCGGAGGTGCATGGCCCCATCCCCTTGTGTCATGATGAATCCTGTGCAGGGGTCCCAAGACTGTCCCAAACAGCTCCATCAAAAGGAGGAGACGGACACGGAGGGCGAGGAGCTTCAGCCAAAAGACATGACCACTGAGAAAGGATACAAACTTCAGCGGAGCAGCCTCCCGTTTAGCGTTGAGTCGTTGATTTCCAAGAAGACCACTACCTGTCGGACTTCTTATTCCCCTTCAGATTTAGCGCTGCCGAAGCCCCTAACCGGACAGTTCTCTCCAAGGACTCTTTACGCGGAGAGCAAGGTTTCAGCGGAGAGCTCGCAGGGTGTTTCCAGTAGTTCCAGCGAGGACAGTCCGCAGTTTTGTGAGAAAGAGCAGAGCACTTGGTTCCAGACGTCCTCCTTTTCTACTCCGCCGCGTAAGTCCGTCCCTCTACTGTTCCCAGAATTGTGCATGGATACTTTTTCCACATTTATTCATCTCCTACTGTCGATCAAAGCTGCCAGAAAATAGCGTTATTAGGCAACAGATGCATAAAAATAGTAAAGTCAGTAGTCATATGAATGTTGCCCATTTTGCTCTGCAGACTGTGCGCAAAGTTCTTTCTTGAACTTTCCTTTCGTTTTGGGAAAAAAAAGCAGATAAATGATGGTCCCAATGAGCACGTGAAGCACATTTTTGGCCGCTGATTTTGTTCTTTGCCAGAATGTTTTCTATTATTACTATTATTATTATTATTATTACTATAGGCTTATCACATATATTTCTTATTTTTAAAATATTTTATATTTACTCAAAGATACAGGTGATCTATGTAAGCAAATATTTCAAATATTATCATGAATAAACCTTAAATGTTTACACGACTGAATGTGATCACTTTGTGATGCATATTAGCATAAAGGCTTAATTTGTCATAAAATATAGTCAAAAGTATTTATTGATATCAGATTCAATAATACTTTATTGATCCACGTGGATATGTTGAAGGTCCACATGTTTGTTTGTTTTTATCTGCTGTTATAATTACGAATCAACCTCCAACTGAATCTAAACTCATTTATTTCTCTTTCTGATTTTCTAACAGGGAGCTCAAGTCCAACTCAGTGTACTTTACGGAAACACAAAAACAACAGGAAACCTCGCACGCCCTTCACTACCTCCCAGCTGCTGGCGCTGGAGCGCAAGTTCCGCCAGAAGCAGTACCTCTCCATCGCCGAGAGAGCCGAGTTCTCCAACTCCCTCAACCTGACGGAGACTCAGGTCAAAATTTGGTTTCAGAACCGGAGGGCCAAAGCCAAGAGACTGCAGGAGGCCGAGCTGGAGAAGTTTAAACTGGCCTCAAAGCCCATCCTGCCCGCCTTTGCTCTGCCGCTCCCCCTCGGTGCGCACATGGGCTCTCCAACGTGGGGCCCGTCAAACGCCTTCCCGAGGCCTAGTCTGCCGGTCCCGGGACTGTTCAGCGGACCCGTCACTTATGGGATGTACTATTTGTCTTAGTATTACTAAGTGTGTGTGTGTGTGTGTGTGTGTGCGTGTGTGTGTGTGTGTGTGCGCGCGAGTGTGTGTGTGTGGTGTTCTCTGTCATGCAATACACTTTGAAACGAGGTTGATGCGTTTTAAACACCTCGGAAACATTTTTGTATTTTTAATTTGGAGTTTAGAGAAATTTTCTAGCCTCCATAGTAAAAAAAAAAATCTATTAATTTTGGGACACGTTTTGATATATCACTGTGCGTAATTGGAGTGAGCTCTCGCTCTGCTCATTTTCAGTGGATTGTGGATCCACAGGCCTAAATTACTGAGGCAATACTCCAAAAGTAAATGTCAGGTTTTTAAACGACATGCCTTAAATATCTCCTTCCAGTCCACGCACCGTGCTCCTCAGTGGTTTGTGAAAGTGGACATTTAAAGTGTGTCCAGACATGACGGAGATCATCTGCTGAAGCGGAGGTTTTAAACGCAACAGAAAAAGTACTTAAAGGGTATCAGTGCCTTAATTAAACCAGAGTATCACTTGAAGTATTTCTCCTCATTCAGCATTGACTGTTTCTGCTAAAACTGCAGTTTTCCGCAGAGTTGCTGTTTGAATGTTTCTGTCACAGTTTCTACATTTTGTAAACATGGAGCAAAATTATATTTTTGAGGGAAAAAAACCCACATACGTATTAGATCTGTTTTTTTCCTCACAGCGTGGCCTTTATGGGAGTGTTATAGATTTTCTCTAGGAATTTTGCTGTTAATGTAAATAAAAATGTGTAGTTCATAATGTCCTGCAGCCTCGCGCGAGGAGCGGCGGGAAATGTGGTATTTATTGAATATCTTTGTATCTGTACTGTGTACATACATCACTCTATCTAAATGCTCAGTTACTTGTAAAAACTGATTTTAGTAAATAAACATTATACAAGACTTGAAAGTGACTGACTCATTTTGCAACTTTTTTCCCCCACAGTTCTTTTTATTTAGATATGAATTATTACTTATAATAAAGTTTGAAGAATCAGTAGAGCAGGAACTTATACTGAGTGCTCCTCCAAAAAAAAAAATATAACCTCATCAAAGGTACAGACTTTAATGAGATAATCGCTTTTGTCGTTATTAATATTAATGTCATTTTTAATGAAAGCAATGTAAGTAGGCTACGCCAAACCTCAACCATTGTTGCCAAAAACCTCATCGCCTGTTCACATAATTGTTATCATTATCCAATATGAAAATGGTTCAACACTTATGTTATTTTCCAATATCGTGCAATTTGCACTTCAATTCAAAATAAAGTCCAGACTTGTTAGAAATAAATTATCAGGGAGAATTCATTATGAGCCTTAGACAATAAGTGCAGTATCAGTTAGACCCCCGTTCTGTTAAAGTCAAAATTAGTTGTAATATTTTAGCAAACATTTGTTTTCTGTTCACATCACACATCTGTTTTACTTTTCAACAAAGCATTTGCCAACGTAAATACACGTTAACCCAACACATCTTGTCATTAGAAGAGGATACACATGTGTTTAAAGAGGGCTGTGAAGAGGATACACACACACCTCCTGTCCAGTAAAAATGTTTCCAACAAGATCGTTTTAGAGCCATTTTTTATTATTATTTTATTTATTTTATTTAATTTTTGGTGTCGTTGCTTCGCACATCGGGAGGCCGATATTTACCTACCATGTCCACAATATCTTTTCCAAATATCGCCAAATAAGCACAAGTCATCAGCTTGATAACGTTTGCACATTTTTTAAAATGCGGCATCTGGTTAAACGTGGTGCTTTTTATTGATTCTTGTTTGGTTCCCTTACACACTGATGTAAACACGAGTCATTCTTTAGTCCAGCAAGTTAAGTGTTAGTTCTCGTAATTAGGCTTTTATAAACCATTTTTTTTACACACAGGTTATATTTTTAAAAAGATAGACAATATTTTTTCTTATTTCCTTTTCATTCACTTTTTTCTTTCTTTCTTATGACCATACCTTTTCAACAAAAAATGATCGCGTGCTGCTTTCATAGGCTAAAGTCATAGAAACCGCCAGACAATATATTATTGGGTGTATTTATATTTTTTCCTATTAAAGCATTTAGGTGCAGATAATCATTTAATAAACTGTGTAAGCACATAATAACTGTATTAAAATAGTGTTACCATTCTGTTTTCGGACAAAAAAATCATTGTGTTCAAGCACTGCAAATCTAACGTTAATCTTTAATACCGCTAAAACATAACAATTAACAACTGTCCGGCAGTGAAGTAAATTAGAAAGTTGCAGACCTTTTATCGGCGAAGAGTTGGCTCGCTGTAGTTTCTATATCGTCCAGCAGAAGGCGGTGGCGGACTCGCGGCTGCTCCCGGTGCAGATTTGTGCAGATGAAGAAGAGGCACTTCCGCTGTTCTTCTCTGTCAGACTCCACTTTGTACAGCGAGGTGAGTACGCTAGCGAGGCGGTCTGCTGAATGAAAAACATCTAATGATAGCCTGCTTAATAATTATCAGTGCTGCTAATACATGTATCTTTGTGCACGTAATTCAACAGTAAACTTGGCATTCACTCGTTGTTTTCGTGAATAACCTGACGTTGTGGAGAGACTTGTCTGACCTTGGCTAGCAAGCTAATGTGGCTAGCCGCTGTTAGCCAGCTTTGCAGCGGTCCTGAAATGAACAAAATGTCAAGGGCCCGGTGTCATTGATTGCCTCTTGTCAAATAAATGTTTTTCCCCTCATCTTATCTGCTCCATTAGTTGTTAAATATGCTTTATTAATCTAGCTCCTGCAGATATGCGCACGGTATTCATTTCTGACGCTGCTTATTATTAGGCCGAGGGCATAAAATCTTTATTTCGAGCTGCGAGGATTATTTGTCAGAAATGTTGTTTTTTTTTTAAACACAGCGAGGTTCTGCAGTCAATTATTAAAAGTGAACTTACTGCTGGATTAACTGCATCATGACACAATGTCGCAGCTTGTACGTGTAAAGGTGAACGTGTTTTTGTCATTTAAGGCTACAGTCGTGCTTTACCTATTTATCCAGGACACTTTCTTAAGGTTATATAACCTTTGTGACAGCAGCACGTAGAGCTCTTTCCATATATATCACCACATCGTATAAATAACATGGTATAAATACAAAAGTACACCTGCCACACATGAATTACACGTCATTGTAATGCTGGAGAAACTGGCGACATAAAGTGACCCTTTACACTCAGTTTACAGGTAATTAAATCCACATAGCTAAAACTTCATTTAGTGAAAAACAGCCCTGCAATGAATCCAACCCTCATGAAGGTTAAAATGTTACACCTATGTTGAAAGGTATTGTAGAGAGGTGTTGATTCAACCTTTTGGTCTTTTTTAAAGCTTCATTAGTACTTTTTTTGTTGCATTAACTGATACTCATTTTCAATTTTAAGTCTATGCTTGCTGATAGAAATAGTGGGACAAAATTTCTATATAAGGCAATACAATTAAGCATCTAAAATCACCATGCACTTTAACAAAACTTCTCCAAAACACAAGTGTGAAAGTTCAGCCTTGTCCTTGGTAACAGCAGGACGACAACAACAAAACCTATCTCTAAACGCATGTAATTGGACCCTGAGTTGTTGTTTTTTTTTTTTCTGGTCAAATCCTCATATAGCTTCAACGCAAACTGAACATTAACATTGATGAAATTTGGATTTGTGTTTCTGTTTTTACCAGTTCAAAATAAAGATTCATACATTCATTCATTCATGGCAGGCTGGTTTGCTAGACTACAAGCTATGTGTGTCTCCTGGCAGCTGAGAGTGTAGGTATAACTGGATTTGGGTTTTTTTTTTGAGGTTTGTTTGGCCTAAACAGGATTTCCGTCTTCCTTTCAGACAGGCAGAATGGCAGGCCGCCGTGTAGCCCTGAAGGCCATTGACTGGCTGGCCTTTGCTGAGCGGGTTCCACCCAACCAGAAGAGCATGTTCAACGGACTGAAGACCCGCAGTGATGCCATCGCTGCCAAGTCAGTTTCACACCAACACCGGGCTTTAAAGAGTCATGCTGAGTCAGCTTAAGTCAACCTTGTTCTGCGCTATTGGAGAACACAAAAAATGAAGCTGCTTGAATACTGACAGTTTATTACAGTCAACACCACTTTATTGGTTGATGTGTTTTCTTGCTGATGGGATGTTTCAAAGGAGTCTGCTGTGATTTTACCTTTCACCTAATATGAGAGTAACACATAGCGGAGTTAAAGTGTCCACCTGGCTGAGAAGCTTTGCAAGGTGCTGCAATGAAGGTCACATGTTCATAAAGAAAAGAGCCTCTGCACACTTGGATCCATTTATATTCAGTGTGCTCTTGGGCGGATGTGCTTTTGTACACATTAGGGCCGGATGTCACTCTTGGCAGTTTGCTTGAAAACGCATAGAGAATAATTTGGTGAAACTGATAACGTGCTCAACCTACAGAGGAGCCCATACCTGTTATAAGGCATTTTAGAGGAAGAAATTAAAGCTGCTGACAAAAAGACTGTTTAATTGATGCACCTGCCATTTTATATATGCATTTTTGCTTTTTTTTCATATACCTATCAGGTCCTCTTTATTAAATTGAATTGTGGTTATCATTGCACTGATTAGATTATTTGATGTCCTCTTTTAGTTTGCTCATAGTATTCACCTTGATTTTCATCTGCTTGCCCTCAACGCCATCTCCTCTCTTTATACCAGACTGGCCTCCCTGCCAGAGACTCCTGTAGCCATTGACTGGAGCTACTACAGGGGCGCAGTGGCCAGAGCCGGGATGGTTGATGAGTTTGAGAAGAAGGTGAGTTATTTTATGTTTGAACAGCTTTGACGGTTGCAGTGCCTGTGAATAACCATAGCAGGCGAACTACAGCTTAAATTCCCTTTTGGTTTCTGCCTCTGCAAACATAATCAGTGTAGCTGTTGGAAGAAAAGTATAATATAATAAGTATGATTTCTTTAGTGTATAATCACCTGAAAATAAGAATTATTTTGCTTTTGTAACCTTAGAATTAGCTGTTCATATATGTTTCTACAGTAGCCTGCAACAGACAAACCAAACACTGGCTCCTGATAGGGCCACTCACGAATTTTGCATTAGCCACTGTATTCTTCAGTCCCTTCATGACAGGCTGAACAGTGATGAAAAAAACAAACAAACACTTTTTTTGCTGCTTTAATCAGTGTTTTCACTATTTTAGATCGCTGGGTCGGTTTGTTTTGGAGAGGAATAGGATAATTTGACTCAAAATTAAAAGAGCAACATCTGGATCTTAAGTTATCAGAGGAAACAGGTGACCACATATTAGCGTCAGAGAAATACTGATTTGTCCCGTGAAAATGCTTCATTTGTTTTGGAGAGGAAGAGACATCTGCGGATAATTCAGCTCCTGGTAAAAACCTCCTGAACAATGAACATGGGGAATTTTAACTAGGAGACGGTTGAGCTGGTGGCAATCCTTAGTCCTCAACTAGATGCCACTAAATCCAACACACTGCTGCTTGCAACTGTAAACATTCTTTATTTAACTGTTGAGTTTTCTCGGCGTTGTAAATACTGTATATATTGTTTGTTTATGTCGTCCTCTGTGCTTTATTTCCTTCATCTTTATCCTGCACATTCCTTGTTTTTGTACTTATTTATTAATATAGTTTATTTTGCACAGTTATCTTTCTATTTTGCCATCCCTTTGCTGCTGCAATGTTGGAAATTTCCCCACTGTGGGACTAATAAAGGATTATCTTGTCTTATCTTATATTTAACTTGTAATATCTTCAGTTTGTTTAGCATTTGTTGGTTTGTGTTACAGTGCTAAATGATAAATGTTCCTCCTGCAGTTCAAAGCCCTGCAGATCCCTGAGCCTGTTGACACACAGACGAGCGCCATCAATGCACAGGAAGCTGAAGCTGTGAGTGATTACACCAAACAAAACCACATATTGTTTAAATTTCAGCTTCACTCTGTTTAAATGTTTGACTTTTAATTGAAAAACGGATTCAGTTAAACCAAAAACCAAAATTGGCAATTATATGTCAATTTTGCAACAACTTAGAGAAATGTAATAAGCACAAACAGTTACAGATTAGTACAGCAATCGTGAAATTCACCCAACACTATAAAAGACTGCAAAATAAAGCAAAGGGAGACAGAAACCACAACTGTAATAAAATGAAATTAACAGGAACATTGATGTGTTTTTTGTTGTCATTTTCCATTGTCATATAAAACTGTTTTGTTTTTTTTCCAACAGAATAAGAGTGCATCGGCCTACATTGAAGCATCGAAGGTCCGTGTCGCTGAATATGAACAAAGGGTGAGACAGCCATTGCACTCGTTACTAAAACGCCTCATGGACGTCTTTATGAAACCTGTATTAATAACCTCACTGTTTTTCGTTTCTACCTCTCTTTTTTTCCCTTCTCGTCGTGTTTGGGCACAGCTGGAGACGTTGAAGAACATGATCCCCTTCGACCAGATGACCATCGAAGATCTCAACGCCGCTTTCCCAGAGACCAAGTTGGACAAGGTCAAAAACCCCTGGTGGCCCTACAAGCCCATCGCAGATTTGTAGACCTATTACTCAACGTTCACCTCACAATAAAGTTTATGTATTTCAAAGAGAACTTTGGGATGACTTCATTATTTGATAAAGATTTTCTTTTCAGTTGTTTGAGTTGTTTTGATCAAATTCAAAAACGGCAGCTTATGATGTTGTAGGTAGAAACCACGAGGGGGCGATGTTGCCTCAGTTATGCTTTGATAGGAAAAACGTGGGTTGAAAAAGCTGTTAACATTTTGACAAACCAAATGTTCTCATTAATCTGCTCTCCCTTTTGATTGATTGATCAGTAATCACTGTATGATAAAACTGTTACCAAGGTGAATGTGCCTCTTTGGGCATTCACTAAATCCTAGTGATGTTATTGACGTTTCCTGATTCAATTAGCGGCAGTTTTGAGGTACAGAGGTCTGTTACAATAGAATTGACTCAATCACTTTATTCAGTGTAACCAAAGGTAAAGCTTTATTTACATATTAGCATGCAGTGTGTTATCAAATACATAATCATAAAGGTATCTATGTATAGATTAAAAGATCATCTACATTTATAATGTAATATGTAAATCTTTTTTAAAACTGTCCACTGGATACTAGAGCAATACAAAAATGCATACAGATAAATAGAATGAGAAAACACAAAACAGACAAAACTAAACGAGATATGATTGGATTCACATTTCATAATGCCAGGTTATATCATATTAAAGTCATTTAACAAATTATATGTTATTCTACCCTTTTTGTTATTTACCCTTGCTAACATGGTGCTCTGTTGTTGAATGTCATTAACGAAGTGCAGCAAAAATGATTTACTTTCTGACCGTTTTTCCTTATGAATATGGCATTTTCCAAAAAAAAGTTGTATGATAGACAATGTTATTTTATCATCTTGCCTGTAGTATAACATTACATCAGATGCATTTATTTAAATATTTCTCTTAAATCTCTACTTTTTAGAAAGTTGGCAGCATCAATTCTAAAACCATCGAGTGAAAATACATGAAAAAATAAGTGACAAATATTTTGTTTTTCAATCCCACAAAAATCCCATTTTCAATCAATATTCAGCTTGAAATTTTACAACACAAGCTTTACTGGATTAATTATATGTAATATTTTGAAGGATAGCTCTTTTTCGCAATTTTTTTTCATGCTTTTTCCCACTGTATACCATTAAATAAGGATGACCAAAAAGTAATCATACTGATCGTGATCTATCACAGACTGACTGGTTGTGTATCTCGTCAATGATTGGACGACGACTATTTATTTACATATTTGTGGGCGGGATATAGGCCGTTCGCACCGGCTTTGCCTTTTGATTGGTCTATGCTTACAGCGCCTCAGTCGTTGATTGGCTAAATCTCTGGTGGAAGTAAAACAGGAGGGGCCACTGGGAGGGGCTTCATCAGAGATGATTTCCGTTGTACATTACTTGCAAATCGGTGACGATTGACGGGAGTCCATCAGCTCAGGTAAATGCTCTCTTTATTAACATATCTGTAATCTAACGACCTGGTTTCAGTATGATAGGTTTTAGCTCTCGGTTGTGTGATTTACTGAGAGTTTTCATTTAGCGTCAGCGTGTGACAAGCAGTAAAAACAACGGCCATCCGCTCCAGTGTGTCAATAACGGTGAAGCTCAGTCAGATATCCCCTGTGGAGGTCATTTGACTAAAAACAAACGCATCAAAACATCATCGGTTCAACATAAATGGTGGTTTGGACTTTTGCTGTATCCATTTCCATGATGATGAGCACAGTAAACCACGGTGAGTAGCATCGGAAGCTAAGTTAGCTGCCGTTTTCCAAGAGGGATTACGTTATGCATACAGCCAGGTGCCCTCTGTCCCGGATGGTGGAAAGATGTTAAATTCTGCTGTCTTCACCCCCCACGAATATAACCCCAAACTAGTAGTAATACCACATTAACTACTTAATGTCTGACCGAGTGAATGTCACTCATTACACGCACTTTCTGTAGCGTTTCTCTGACTGTTAGCTAGCTTAGCTAACGGTACACCACTGCGTCAAAACAGCCTCCACTGCTGTGTATTAGCTACATTTCGTGCGAGCTTTAGGATTATTCAAAGAAAACTCCGCTTTGTAGTACTCTGATAAGCGGTCCCCTGTCTTCTTGACGTGTTTACAACACAACTCCACTATCCCGTCAAAGCATTCACGAGAGGTCAGCGAGGCAACCCCATCTGTGGGTGCAAATTGTGCAAAACTATTTTGGCTGGAGGGAAATATGAGCTCATGTCGACCTCTGAGTTCACCTTGGTCAGTGTTTTTGTCATTTGAGTATCGGGGTTTATGTTGTTTGTATTTACTTTAAGCTCCCATTTGCTCTCACTTAAAGGCATGTCTCTAGAAAGGTAGTGTGAAGCGGAATTTAACAGTTTGGCTTGATTTTCAGGGTCAAAGGTGAAAGAGCAACAAGTTTATGTTGACAGTAGTACGGGGGGGGGGCACTTATTTAATACCCTCTTAATATTGAACATGTGCATTTGTATCTCCCAATAAGAACATGAATATAGAACCTTTATTTTGAAAAAATGTAAAACATTTATATCATAAATTGATGCAGAAAAGGCACAAAGTAGTGCAATGAAGATTCATCCTAATGCAGGAAATCAAGTGTTTGATGCTCAAAATGTTCGGCTGTGGGTAGGGCGGGGCAGTATATCAATATTATATTGATATCATTATATGAGACTAGATATTGTCTTAGATTCTGAATGTCATAACACTGTAACTTTTTACTGGTTCTAAAGGCTGCATTACAGTAAAGTGATTCAATTTTCTGAATTTACAAGATTAATTGGTTAGTTGTCAACTATTAAATGAATTGCCAACTACTTTGATAACTGATTAATTGGTTTGACTAATTGTTTAGAAAAAGCAAAAAATCTTTGATTCCAACTTCTTAAATGTGAATATTTTCTCGCTTCTTGACTCCTCTCTGACAGTAAAGTCAAATTTCGGTTGTGGACAAAACAAGATACCCGAGGATGTCATCTTTGGCTTTGGGAAACAATGACTGACATTTGTTTTGACCAAACACTTAATCAATTCATCTGGAAAATAATCAACAGATTAAGAAAAGAAGATTTAATGAAACATAATCTTAAGTTGCAGCCCTGGCCTTAACAAACTTAGTCTTTTTACCCACGTTACTTATGATTATTTGTAAAACATCTCAGTGTGTGCATATTTTATGAAAGCACTGATAGTCAACTTAACATGTTGTTGCAATGTTTAGGTGTTTGGCAAAACCAAAAATATCATGATACTTGATTTTCCCCATATCACCCAGCCCCGTGAAGGACCCTCAAACCCCCGTTTCATAAGTGTTCCCTGCAGTGTTGAAACTACACCCTTGGTTTAAATGCATCATCCTACAGGCAGGTTATTGTTATTGTGAATGTCATGGCTAGAGTGTGTATTGTGTTAAAACAGACATGGTAGTGTTTGTAGCCGGCCCAGGTCTGCCCCTGGACAGTGGAGTCAACACTAGCTTTATTGTTCTTCGGGAACAATGGGAACGGGCCTGCATGGAGGCAGGCACTGCTCGGAGGCTAGAGGTCGGCTACTGTCTCATCTCTGGAGGATAGCAGGCCTGTGCTTTTCTTACAGTGTTATTACCACACACGATGTTGTGTGGAGACTATCTTAAGCAAAGTGTGATTGTAGCAACAAGTTTTGGTCAACCTGAAATGATGAAAGTTTTGTGAAGGAGGCTGCTGCACAAGCGACAGTGAAGGAAATGTTTTAGCACAGCAGTAACATCCTGAAGTCCACCGAGGTTCAGTTTTTGAACAAACAACTTTCAGCACTGAAAAGGATTTGGATATCATGGCTGGCTACCTACTAGAGCAATAAATGAAGAGCCCAACTGCAGCCAGAATTTTCTGACATTTGGCTAGCATTGATTCCCTACTCATTCCCACATTTACTTTATTTTTATTTTGCATGCAGTGTTATGAGATCACTTGAAAATGTAATTCACCATTCAGTTAAAAATGAAAATCCTCGTAATACATATGAATGATAAGACTATAAATATTGGAGGATTAAGCTACAGGGTGTTATTAAATTTACACATCTTTTTAATGTTCTAAACAGGTGCTGAATTCACAATAGTCAACATTAATACAGAAGATTTTTATTTTGAGAGATTATGGCCTTGAAATTGTGTGTGTCCCGAAGCAGCATCCCATCCTGTGGTTTGTTTGTGACTTCATGTAACACGACACCGCGTCCTCAACCTTTCACTGATTGAATTTCATCCATGCAGCAGTTCAGCCACCCGCTCTGATGTTATAGATTCAGCAGGAAATACATCAGACGAAAGATGCAGCTGGTGCCAGCCTGTGTCGTTAATTCATATGCAGGCTACGATATTGGGACACTGCTGGTGTCGCTGGCACATATGGTCTACAAATTTTAGCTGTCATCATCATCAAAAAACAGTCATTATTGGCAATAAACAAATTAAACCTTGGATTGGAGGTGAAATCAATCGATCAGTTGATTGACAGAAAAATAATTGACAATTCTTATGATAATTGATGAATATTATTTCAGCCATTTTTAAGCGAATGTAGCGAAAAAACACCGAACATTACCAGGATGAGAGGATTTGCTGCTTTTCATATAATCCTAAAGTGAATGACTTTGGGGGTTTCTTAGGGCAAACAAAAATGTTTGGAGACTCTTGAATATTATTATTTAGACTAAACAATTATTCATTAGTTAACATATTGCACCTTCATTCATAGTTAATTTGATTACCATTGAAGAAGCAGGAGCAAGATAATCTTTTCATATTGTTGCTTAAAAATGACTGAAACAGTTTACTCATTACCAAGATAGCTGATTCAGTTCTAGTTGATTATTTTTCTTTTGTTAAACTAATCAATTACATGACTTAACGTTAGTTGCAGGTAGGGCTGGGCAGTATATTGATAAGGTGACAGGAGACCAGACATTGTCCCAGATTTGGGATGTGGGAATATTGTAAGTGTTGTATTTTCCTGGTTTTAAAGGCTGCAGTGCAGTTAAGTGCTGTTATTTTCTGAACTTGTCAGACTGTTGTAGTTGCTCTATTATTTGCCGTCATCCGCTTAGTCATCATAGCCACACTACTGATTATCATCTATCAAAAATCTAATTTGTGAAACCATCAATAGTCAAGTGGACGTTATCATCGCAATATCAATTTTGAGTTAAAAAAAAATACTGATATTTGATTTTCTTTTTACTGCCCAGCTCTAATCAATCATTTAACATCACTGCAGTATCTATATCAAGGTTTTTGGTCGAAACAAAAAAAGTGATGTTTGTTTTTCTCCATTTTGCCAACCCTAGTTGCAGCCCATCCTCAGACTGAAAGAAAACGTTTTTCTTCTTTTAGTTTTTCTATCAGCAATATTTAACAAGAAATCTTAATCTACCAGTATTAACATGCATTCAAACACCTTTTAGATGAAAACCTAAGACACAGAACAAGAGGCCTGTTTGTAGTCTTTTCTACAGCTATGGTAATGTCTCGTCTCTGTTGGTGTTGAAGTTTTGGCTTGTTTGTAGGCTTCTTATATGCTACTGCTGTAGCCTACTTTGTATGCCCTCGGTGAACAGAGTGTGTTTTTTAAGACGGCTTGTTTTCCCTCCAGCCTCATTTTCCGCTGGAGTCGGGAGTGGGAGTGGGAAATCAGTGGACCTCGGTGAGCTAAGCTAGCATAGCTGTTTATTTGTCTATAGACAGTGAATGAAGCTTGTTGTCCCAGCGACGGCACATACGCCTGTGTCAGCTGAATCTGGCTTCACTGGCAGATGTGGGCAGAGAGGTGGTATGTGGCCAGCCTGGATGAACTTTGGGAATTATTGCTTCAGTGATCAAAGAATTCTGGGTATACTGGACGACCCCCAGTAGATGTGCATGGTTATTATAACTGTAAATGGACCACCTGTGTAGGTGACTATATCACAGCATGCAGACGCATCTGTTTTTATGCAGGGGGCTGTGCTTTAGATGAGTGGTTGGGGGAGAGGGAGGGAAAATGGATTGTGCAGTAAATTAAACAAAAGCAAAATTGCCATATTCTTTTAATGCAGCAGCAGTTAATATCTCACAGAGACATCCTTAAGTGCATTTCATAGCTAATACTAAAGTACTTTTTTCCCCTCAGCAGCTGTTTGTGACTTGTGGGGTGGTAATTGATCTGTCGATTGGGGCTGATCAGATCAGATTGATGGATGAGAGGAGCAGCTGCTGCGAGTGAATGCAAACTTTTAGACCCATTAGAATGAACGATTAAATTTTACTTTTACTGCGCCGGATGTTTTGCTGCTCTGTATGTGCCAAGAGAATGCTCTGCACTCCCGAGTGTGGTGCGGTGAATAACCGAACAGTACGATACACAGGGTTTCCCACACATTCATTTACTTTTTTGCGGGCTGCCACAATTAATACACCTGCCACCACCATCACATTTTTGAAGCTGGACTGTTCATTAGGAATGTTATTGGTATATACACTATATGGACAAAAGTATTGGGCCACACCTCTTAATCACTGAATTCAGGTGTTTCATTCAGTCCTATTGCCTCAGGTGTATAAAATCTTGATGAATGGGCAACAATTCCCACAGACACACCAAAATCTTGAAGAAAGCCTTCCCAGAAGAGTGGAAGCTGTTACAGTTGCAAAGGGGGGACCAACTTCATATTAATGCCTATGGATTTAGAATGGGATGTCATTAAAGCTCCTGCAGGTGTAATGTGTAGGCGGCCCAATACTTCTGTCCATACAGTGTATATACAGTTCAGTTATTCATAGCACATCTGGGGAAGAGATGGCACTGCAGTACGTCAGGCGCAGTGAAAGTGAAACTTTCTTCTGCTGGGTTTATCAGTGTGATCTGATCAGCTGTGAATGGATTGACAGACAAATCATCTACCCTGCGAGTGACAAACTGCTGCAGAGGAAAAAAGGAATCCATGGCCGCCTGCGCTGCGTTCACAGACCCTCAAAGACCCTCAAAGATCTCTGAATTTAGAGAGAGGACAGATACAAAGGGACGCACAGGCTTTGTCAGCTACTGGCACACATACACTCTAATTCTGTGGGAAACTCTGATATATGTTTAAACAATGCTCTAAATGAACTGTCCAGCTCCAAAAATAGAAAACCTATTTTCTATGTTCGGATGTTTTTAATTAATCGTGGCAGGCCGCCACAAATAAATGAATGTGTGGGAAACCCTGTGATGACACACAAATGAAATGCACACAAATTTAAAAAAGAACAGATTGTGTAGAAAAAACAACGCCCACAAACTTTTCACTCTTTATTATACAGCAGCCTTAAATGATGTCGCCAAATCCCCGATAGAAGTGGTACCAAATTAATTGGGACAGTAAGAAGATCATGCTGCATAGAGAGGGATGGATGGATAAAAAGAGGGGAAGGGGTTACCATCTGGGTTTGTTTTTATCTGTTGTCTCCATAGCCTGTGTGTGTGTGTGTGTGTGTGTGTGTGTGTGAGAGAGAGAGAGCGAGAGACAGAGACAAAGCTCAGCCCAGTGTCCTTAACAGTGTGCTGCTGTAGGATGCAATAATTTGATCCTTCTCTTGATTCTGGTTCTCAGTTAAAGCGATTTAAAGGAGAGATTAAGTATGATTGACCAGACAGTTGAAAGTAATGTCTGGTCTTTATGTAGTGTCTGTTAAACCACATTTGCTGATGTTTCTTTACTGTTTTGAAGTAACTTGGAGCAATTTAGTGTTTGTTTGTAATTTTGTAGCTCACAGGAAATGAGAAAGGCCTTAAATAGCCAGACACTGGTCAGCAGCCTCAAAGAAAATACTAAGTCTGGAGGTGTGAGTTGATGTTTGTGGATTTCGAGTTCCTTCTAGTGAGGTTGGCATCGCTGTCAATGGATGCAGCTGAAAAGCCAGAAAAAGATTAACATTTCTGTGCGTGCATGTGCATGAGTGATCAGCATGTTTTCCATTTCGATAGACAGTCTTCACAGAGGACACTCAACCACTCATCTGTGCTTTTCCTACTGTGACATGCAAAATGTCTTCCATGAAGAAGCCCTGTTTAGTATGAGTGTGTCTTTTTTATTTCCAGTGGCCGTTGATGGACCATCCCTATGAAGAAACAGGGTTACAATGGGACAGAGTACCTCGGAACAAGAGGTCCAAGGAGGCAGCCCAGAGGTTACAGAGGTCGGTTTGCTCGCTCACTGGATTTATTTGCATAATGATAAAACACACGGGTTAAAGCCATAAAATCTTGGCATTCAAGTATGCACTGCTTGCCTTCAGAAGTTCTTAAGGGAGCTCACATAAAAGGCAAAGTCCATTTTTTTCTGCCAGATTTTATATTTTAAAGGGAAAGAGAAAGGCCTACTTTAGACATGCACACTGTCACAAATAATAAATAAATGATCTGTGAACAGCCATATTGGTCTTACACAAAATGGGGCAAAGCAGCCCACCGGCAAAAAACGATCTTATATTTGCCATTGAGAAAATACACTTAGATAACAAGTTTAGTGGCAATTAAACAAGCAGCTCAGGGCACATCAGCAGCTCATAATAGCAAACTGTCTTACTGGCATCGCACTCAACATGAACTTTTCCTAACAGTGGCCGGATGAATGTGGCTGGAAAACTCAGAACTTCTCTCCCAGCTGAATATGAGAGTTCAAACGGCCACAATCACAGGTCATAATATTCCCACAATGTAGCAGCCTTTCTCAAGTCACTGGGGATCTTGAGCTTCCCTTTGAAATAAACTTTTTGCATCAGTTTTTTATCCTACTTTGCACTGCTTCTCCTACTTTGAAAATAACTGAACCAACCCTAGACCTCATCCAGAAGCTTTACACCACAAAGCGTCTTGAACTCAACCCAAAACCCAGTACGTTGTTCATGTCAGGCTCAACCTCAACTTTACGTTAGACTTTTCTTTCTGATATATACTAGCCCATCATTTCCTGTTATGTAGTCCTTGTGTGAAACACTTTGAAAGATGCTACATAGAGATACTGTAGTTGTTTGGAATGAGCGAGTACACCATTATTTGTATTTGTAAGTATTCAACCAACTACATCATCTGCATCTGCACTTTCCAACCAGAAGTGGGTTTAAACTGGAAATGGCTGGGACAGAAACAGGAGTTTTTATTTCCAGCCCCAAATTTTTACGAGATGATCAGAAGTTGCCATATTTATATTTTATTACTATTTTACTACTATTTGTAGAACCATCTCAGGATTGAGCTTCCGAAAGTTTTTGATCACAAAAATTTGTTATTGAAGGCAGCTACCCAAATGAGGATTTTCCTACATCATGACACATGTCCCAGTCATAACAAGTACATTATCCATGTCACTTTTTTTCATCCAAGTATTTGGCTCAACCCTAGCAGTTATTATTATTATTATTATTATTATTATTATTATTATTATTATTATTATTATATGACAATGTTCACATGTACATAGCGGCCTGTGAAACATGACTGACTTTCAGTTTGTTTCACTACAGCTCGCGAATTTATGGTAGCAATTACCTTCACTACACTTTCCACACTCACACTTTGATTTCTAAACTCCATTGCGTCTGCTTGAAGCCTCCAGCTTAATTGTATTCCTCTGTGCACATCCTGCCTATGCGCTCTCCCCATCTGTTAGTCAATATCCCCAGTGTCCAGCTTAGGCCTTTTACTGCCAAATAACCCTTAGCTCCTCACACGGTAATCAATAACTACTGATAACAGACATGTACTCCCACTGGCTGTCAGCCAAACACTAAAACATATTACTCTTGTTCTTAAAAGCTGTATCTGATGGCTAGTTAGCCAAACACACACAACAAACAAGCTTATCTTGGCCATGGCATCTCCACTCCCTGCACTGACAGGCATGCTTTAATGTCTGAAAGAAGTGCTTAGTTAGATGTTCGATGGACTTAAGTTAGCCTATAAAAGTCTCCTTGATCAAGCAAAAAAGAAAACTACTCTGCTTTCTATTCTTTCTATGTGTAGCTGCTTGTTTTTGGAGCGCAATGCGAATCATTACAAATAAGCCATTTCCTTATGGTTCTTATGCTTTCCTCTTAGCTTTTCTTTCTTGGTTTCTGTTATGCTTCATTTCTTTTTGTCTCCTGCTGCCTCGCCAAGAGTCCAGCTCCCATCAGTTTTCATTATGTCTTGTTGTCAGCCCTCGAGACTTGTCTGTGTGTAGTGAAGCTACACTGCTTCACAGCAGCAGAAGACCACATTATACCCTACATCCATGTGTGACTGACATGGACACAGCCATACCACACAAGGGTGGAGATCAGTTTAGACGAGGTCACACTACATGTTTTTTTATGCCTATTCAAAGCCAGACCGGTCTGCCCCAACCACTGCAGTAAGTTAGGACTTAGAAAAGCAGCGTGCTTGATATTCAGCACAGATTATCTTGTAGATTTATCCACAGACTGTTACCTTTTTGGTGGACTCCATACCACTCGGAGCCTGATAGTATTGTCTTTTTTAACACCCTCTTGTCTTTATTTTCTTGCCACCTGCTCTTTTTTAATTTCTGAGCACCTTCTCTCTGTGTGTTCTAAGCACTTTCAGTTTTCTGAGCACATTCTGTCTTAATTGTCAGAGCACATTTTCTCATAATTTTCCGAGCACATTTTCTTGTAATTTTGTAAGCACATTCTCGTAATTTTCTGAGCAGCAAGTCTCTTTTTTCGAGGCTCAGTCTGCCCCCACTAACATAAAAAAATACTTGATTTAGTGTTATCAGCATTCTTTCCTTCTATTGTAGCAAAACACATAGGCTCACCTTGGCTACAGGGCATGTGTACGCTCTGCAGTTACATGTCTCTTAAGGTGTAATTATGGAAAATCTTCTCTCACCTGGGCTTCACATTTGGAAATCTCAGTCTGCATATACTGTGGAGCAGAGCAAAAGGGCTGCGAGAGGTGCTCACTGTTTGTTTTAGCAAAAGTTTGAGAAATATATAGATGGAAGACACATGTTAAGGCACAAGCCCAGAGAAGGTCAGATAAGATGTTCATCCCCGTCTCTTCTCTTGTCCCAGGCCCTGATAGTCTGACATTCCTGGCTCCAGGGCAAATCCCTTATTGCCACATTCCATTACACTTCAGTGGCATTGAAACCTTCAGGCCCACACAGTGTTTCAGTCTTAATATACTGTAGAAGGGTGCAGCCGCTGGGTACATGCTACTAAGCAAATAGCACCGCCTGAAGAAGTTAATGATGTTTGTTTGAATGAATATTTTCTCTGTGTTTCTCTGCTCATCAGGACGGGTTTGATAACATCAAGATATTTGTGGAGGAGGAACTACAGACGAGCATGGTGAGTGCAGGGAATCTACCATACATGAGTCACTATAGGAAAAGAGAAATGAAATTTAACTCAGTAATATTTAGAAAGTACAAACATGCAGATGAAATAATGAAGTCATAATTTCAGTGCATTAAAACCTCCAAGTAAATATAATTTTAGTGCTACAGACATAACTACATTTTGTCATTGTACGACCTTTGATCCCGTACTCAGATCAACTCTTTTCTCTCTTTGCTTCTTTTCTCTTCAGATGGTGGGGATGGTGATTGGTGCAGGCATTGCCATAGTCCTTATCGCCATCCTCATCTTCTTCATCTTGCGGAGGATCCAGCTTCGAAGTCAGTAAATCCTAAGGACCCCATCTCACCATGCAACATGAAGTTATAGTCACAAAAAGTGTGAACCTTAATGTATTTCTGTGGTAATTTGTAATTTCCTATATTTTTCAGACATAGAAGCTCAGGAGGCCCCCAAATACCGCTTTCGCAAGAGGGACAAAGTCATGTTCTACGGACGAAAGATCATGCGTAAAGTGAGTGTGTGGCTGGCCGTGACCTTGTGTCAGTCTTATCTCGTGAGTGCGATATCTCAAGAAGGCCGTGAGGGAATTTCCTCAAATTTTGCAAAAATGTCCACTGATTTGAACGGATTTGAATTTGGCAGTGAAAGGTCAATGTCACTGCAACCTCAAGAAAGATCTTTTTGGCCATAACTCAAGAATTCCTACACTAATTACGTCAAATGTCAGTTATGATGAGGAAGTGCTGAAATTACATCCAAATGTTCAAAGGTCATCTTTTCTTTAAAATCATAATGTTCCTCAACACTTTTCTGGCCATTACTAAACATCATATCTCAGGAACAGTGGTGGAGACATTCGGATACTGAATTGGTGACACTAATGTTAGTTGCCCAACTTGAAACAGTGCCGGTTGTTGAGATCTTCTGTGCTGCTCGGTTGAAGATGTGTGTGAAGCATCCATGTTTTCACAGATGTGGATTTATATTGTAACTGCAATTTGACTGGTTAATGGAGCCACATGACTGCAAGGCGGTAATTCTAGTTTTTTAATTGACTAAAGTGGCAATATAATGGAAAGAATTTTTCAACCAATATTTTTTCCCAACAGGTCTCTCAGTCTACCTCTTCCTTGGTGGGTACATCCTCTTCCTCTCGGCCACGCCTAAAGAAGAAACAGAAGATGCTCAACATTGCCAAAAAGTACACCAAATAACTCACTCCCACCAACATAACATTTCTATTACTGTCATGACCAGTTCACTGTTAGTGGCTCACAAAATCCCAAATCTCTTGATCTAATTCTACTGTCTTCCTGTATGTCTGCTGTGCAGGATCCTGCGCTTTAAAAAGGAGGTGCCCACCCTGCAGGCCAAGGAGCCCCCTCCCTCAGTGTTGGAGGCTGACCTCACTGAATTTGACGTGGCCAACTCACACCTCCCCTCTGAGGTGCTCTACATGCTCAAAAATGTCCGGTGGGTGTGTTTTCTTTGTCACAGCTGTGTAACTGTGTTCTTATGTAAAACGCCGTCTTCTAAAGGCACAAACATGTCCTGACATCACAGCGTTAATTTGCATGATAGGCAAATTCTCTGAAATATGTGCATTGCTTCCACAGACATGCCTTTTGAGATGTGTGTTTCTGTTGTGCAGCAGTTGCCTAGCAAACTGCGCTCATAAAGCTCAGTTAATGGCATTCCACGCAATTTAACGCAGACTTTTAAAAAGCCCTGCATTTTTGAATATACAAACTTTACTGATTAATGTTCACACCTGTACACACCTCTTTATGTTAGTGTACAAACCTCCTAATAACCTATCTGTCGTCCCTCTCTGCAGCGTGCTGGGTCACTTTGAGAAGCCCCTCTTCCTGGAGCTGTGTAAACACATGGTGTTTGTGCAGTTCCAACAAGGGGAGTACGTCTTCAGACCGGGCCAGCCTGACAGCAGCATCTACGTGGTTCAGGATGGGAAACTAGAATTGTGCCTTACTGGAACGGTACGCAGGCTTGTTTGTGCATGCATGACCGTTTATCCCGATTACCTGGTTATTTAATGTGTGTGTGTATGTGTGTGTTTTATGTGTTTGAGGATTACATTACCTAATGTGTAATGCACATGGGAGAAAATCCACTCAGGGGTTTAACCATGGGAGCTCTGACTTTAACAGTGTATTAGCATCTATTAACATTTAACTCAGATAATCTCATTAGAGAACTGGGGGGGATATGGCTGTAAGCAAAAGTTCTTCTCTTAATAACAAATAAGTACATTACAGCCTTTCAGTTGCGTTTTACCTCATCTGCTCCACCTGTCCCTGCAATACACTAATTTTGTCCATTTTAGGGGTGACAGGGAATCTTTAGGGGTAAATAGCAAGTAATCACTTGAAGCTGAAGATTGTTATGCAACTAATTTTTTCTAGTCATAAATATGTAATAAACATGCTTTGGTCAGTGGCCTTTTTAAACTTTGAAAGTGTAGAGTGTATAGGGGCTTAGAACATTATAATGGAAGTATAAAATGGTAAAATCCATGATGTACATGATTAACCTCCTTTTTTAAAAAAAATAAAATATTGGTTAAATTAAGCAATTTTGCCACACATTGTCACGTCATCCAACTCATCATTTGAGATTGTGCTTCTCTTATGTATTTAAATTTATTTTTCTGTGAACGCACTTCCATGCTATGTAGTGAAATGAGCCTCCTGCAACCAAAATGCACTCAAAACTTTCATTTATTGTTGCTAATGCCACCTTCATAATTCTTGACTGTGGAAAAAGTCAGAAAATAGGTGTGGAGAAAAAAGAAACCCCAAATACAACCACAAATCACAGAGATGCCGATTCATACATAATATCATATGACATCTGTGTTTTGCAAAATATGGAAGTTAATTTGTAGAGGTGTTTGTCGTTGGCAAACTACAAATGGATCACAAACAATTACTACAAATTACTTGAGGTCCCCAAGTAATACTAGTCCCAAGCAAAGAGGGTTTTAGATTGGATAATCCTCCCCATTAGGCTTTATATTAATAAAATCAACTGTAAATACTCATGTTCTTTGAAAAACTTAACAGGGGTTGCTTGACGTGCATGTCTTCCTCATGTCTTCCAGGATGGCAAAGAAAGTGTGGTGAAGGAGGTTTACCCAGGAGACAGTGTCCACAGCCTCCTCAGCATCCTGGATGTCATCACAGTAGGTCACACCCACACAGATCTGCACAGTAAAGTGTGCTGCGTCACACCTGCACACACAAGCTTCTTCAAATCACATTATTCACACTTTTACTGAAAGATGTGCAGCCCTCGCTATCAGAGTTTTAGACCCCACCCACGTCTCTCCTCCCTCACATCATTCACATTCACCAGCTGACTCACCCAACCTTCTCCGTCTGGCACACATGTGACTCATACATTGATTCTGATAAAAAAAAAAAAAGAATCCTGTGATAATCTTGTAATAAACTGGATGGGAGCAGCATGATGTCAATGCCTGACTTGAACTGAGTGTTTTAAAATGATAATCACGAAGATTTTCATTTTTTAAATAGATGAATAAAACATTTCTTCAAGAGCTGTTGAGAAGAATCAGTCTCTCATGTCAGAGCTCCTTTTCTCAAGTATTCTGTGTTCTTTGTGTCCAGGGCCACCAGAAGCCTTACAGAACGGTGTCAGCACGGGCTGCAGAGGTTTCCACTGTTCTCCGTTTACCTGTTGATGCCTTCCTCTCTATATTTGAGAAGTACCCTGAGAGCCTGGTGCGGGTAGTACAGGTGAGATGTTTGTTTAATTATGTTTATTCTTTTTTCAGTCTTCCCACTTCACAGATCGAAAAGACTTTAATTAGTATTCTAATATATTAAGTCAGTCTTTCAAAAGTATTAAAAATGTTGGGGACAAGGGAAGTAGGATTTTGAATCTTTATTTTTTGTTGCTTTTTTTAATGTTGTATTAAAATCTAAAAATAATTGGTAAGATCTCTTTAAAAAATAATCATTTACTGAATGCCTCTGGCATTAACATCAGAGATCATAAGATAGCGAAACTAACGCTCATATTTACTTTCTGGCCGGGAGACTTATAGCAGAGGATCCACTGTCTGTCTGCTAACTGTCCCTGGACGACACAAAGAGGTTCATAATCACTGAAAACGGCCATTTTGCGGCTCAGTGTGTTTTATGCAAAAAGTTTTTCGAACTTAGCGTGATGGAATTAAGGCAGTGGAATCCCACATGTTTAGTGAGAAACACAGAATCGCTAAGAAAACCGGCCAAAAAAACCCCAAACAAAAAACAGCAGGTATTTTCCCGTTCTGTTTCCATGCCTGTGAAAGTGATTTTTTTCAGCATTTAAAGTAGATCATCTTACTTTTTCACTGGTACAAAAAGTCCCATTTTATGTTAGAATAAACATTTGGGATAAATTGTCCCTAACCCTGTGATTGATGTCAGTTCATGTTTTTGTTGTTGTGTGTGTTTTTTTTTTTTTTCAATTTTGGTAAATTTAAAACTGGTCTTAATTCAAAAAAAATCCAGGTAGCATTGAAAAGCCTTACAAAGTCTTAAATCTAACTTGCCTTAAAGTTTTTTTGTCTCTCTCTCTCTGTCTATCCCTCCCGCTCAGTTACTGTTGGTTAGAAATGTAAGCTCACTCATAAAACTGAGGTGGTTTTGATAAAAATCATCCAGCGGTTTGCATGTTTGGGGAAACCACTCACTTCCTGTTTTATCTCTTCAGATTATCATGGTTCGTCTCCAAAGAGTAACAGTCTTAGCCCTGCACAACTATCTGGGACTCACCAATGAGCTCTTCAGTCATGTGAGTTTATCACACACACACACACACACACACACACACACACACACACACCCACACACACCCACACACACCCACACACACCCCACAGTTCACCAGACTGTCTCATGCAAACATCTGTTGTCGATGTGGTTTGGCATATATAAGGAATTCTGCATCATTAGCTCAAAACACATGCTGCTTTTATTATGATTTCAGTCACTAAATGTTGTGTCTCTGTTTCCACTCACACACACACAAACACACACACACACACATCATATTACAAACCATTCACACTTGTCCTATAGGAAATGCAGCCCTCGCGTCTGCCACCACCATCTCCACACCCAACTCGCACCAGTCCCATCCGGCATGGTAAACGCTTTGGCAGCCTAACTGTGCCTGAGGAGCATCGGGAAGCTGCCATTAAGGGTGAAGCTTCAGGTATGGGGGAGAGACGAGAGAGACTGCAACATGATGTTGAAATGTTTGTAAATGATTAACTCTGTGAAAAGCCGCTAATGTCATTCTGAGAAAATGAACCGTTATTATACATGTATTGGTTTCCATTAAATCTTGAATATATAAATATCTTTACTCTACAGTGCGTTTAGTTTTTTGGAAATTGTTTCACCTGTGGTTTCCTGTATGTACAGGAGGGGAACAAGGGAAGGATGGAGCAACAGTGCCAACTCTCAGCAGGACCATCTCCATGCCTGTGGACATTGCTGGTGAGTTTTCTTAATGCTCTTGTGCTATTTTGAGAAAATACTTGTCTAGAAACATCACTGAAACACCTGAGACAAAGTTAAAAGAAGATTTGATAAATGATGTGAACATGGTACAACAAAAGAGTTCTGCACAAATGTCATAAAAACAGCCCGCTCAGCACTCCTGATGCCATACTTATCGGCAATGCTCTACACGTACCTGATCTTTTGGGCATGTTCACACCTGTTACATAGCTTCTTTTGAATAGATATAAACTGTTATTAAACTCGTAGCTGCTTGAAAACACAAGTTCTCTGTTCTCTTTATAATGAGGCAGAGTGCTGTTAGAAAGGTAAACAAAACATTATCTCCACCATCTGCACGTTACCATGTTTATGGCATAAAGACACAGATGTTGAAACATGACAGCCAGCAGCGAATCGTACTGAGGGCAGTCTCACTGCCCACTTTTTCTCACTGATGCATTTATGACAACAACAAAAAAAAGCAGACAGGTCCATCTGGCTTAATTTGCAGGGATTGAGATTTGATTTTGTTTTTCGAGAGTCAAACATCTTGCTGCTTTGTGTTCAAAATATTTCTGGAATCAGAATAAAAGGTCCATTCAAAATGTCCAATTAAAACCGAGGAAAAAAGTTTCCTGAGGCAGGTGATTTTATACACTTTGGCTACCTGCATTTGGGTTGTACGACTCAACTTATTTAAAAAACAAATCTGCTCGTTTTTATCTGCTAGCTTTATGTCTTATATCAACCAAATACAAGACCATATCAGTTGTTGCCAGATCTCACGAGACTGTGTTGCTAAAACATCAGACAAGTCTCCAACAAAATGAATTTGCTCTTGATTTGTGTGTCTGAAACATGCCATTTTAGCGCCAGAATGTTTGGAAGATATGTCGCTTATTAACTTCGGTGACTATGAGGGTGAAATAGTCATAATCTCTGCTCACATTCACCTCTTCCATTGGAGTGAATACACTCAGGATGTGCTGCTCGTCTCCTAAAGGGGCGAGGCAGTAGTGAAGACCAATGTGACATGGGCACAGAAAACACTCTAAAGTGGGTCATTTTGTTTCTGAACAGTCTCTGTTTATACTTAGAAAACATGTGACTAAAGCTATAAGAAATCATCTGATTGTTCTCAAAAAGTTTTGTAGGATAATAGCCTCCCTGGCTGAAAGAAGAATGTCTTTGATTTAAACATTTTTCGACTCATCTTTTCAGTATAGTTACTTTTAAATTGGCACTTTCATTTCATGATCATTTTCAAACCAAGCTTCACGTTTTGCCTCATCTCCTTTTTGGGGCTATTATTATTGGGCTATATTTAATCTGCTCTAACACAATAACTGACTAACATCAAAATCAATGTTTATCTGAAGACTGAAGATTTGAATTTTGTTTGTGCAGGTATGCAGAAAAGTCTGAGATCGGACTTTGACATGGCGTACGAAAGAGGACGGATCTCTGTCTCTGCAGAGGATGGAAACACTCCTCCTACATTTACCCGGGTCAGTGCACTGCAGACTCTTGAGACATAAAAGAGATAAGGGTAATTGATCTCCTGAAATAAAGTTGGGCAACTGCACCAGCAGCTACAGTGTTTGAGAACAAAGACTAAAATCTGCTACAGAGCATGAAAAAACAAAGTCCAGTACTAATCTACTAAATCTTTTTTTCTTGATAACTAACAATGATTTTTTTTACCATAAAATTGCTCTCCACTGTGTGATATTAAAACATTTGTTTTGTTTCAAAACATCAGTTTTGAAGCTGGAAACTTGATTGTTCAGTAGTACATCAAAAGCTGAGCTACATATATGATATAATCTGACAATTATCATATTCTAAGCTAAAGTCTTTAAATTAAGTCATTTATAATTATGATAATTCATAGTTTAAAGGGCCACATCTCTTGTTTTGAACAGGAGGAAGTTTAGATTGAGACGCATTTAACTTTTTTATGTACGTGTGCCATTGCAGTCTGTATCCCAGGACCAGCGGGAGCGGAGGGTGACAGTGGATGAGGTTCCCTCAGGGATCTATCTGTACCCAGAGGAAGAGCCGGGAGTGGACAACATCTTCACACCAGTGTCCAGTCGATCCTGTGCTGCTCTGTTTGAGGAAGCTCAGAAAGAGATCCTCAAACTCATGAAGATTGAGGTTTGTTCACTTTTTCAAGTTTCTAATCATGTCTTTAAGATATTATGTAATGGTATCTCGTGGCACTTATGTAATATGCCACAGAAACTGTTTAAAAGAGGAGAACAATAAAGCAGAACTTATCGTTAAATATTTTTCAGATGCTATTTTACACAACCTGAATTGTATCAAAAACAAAAATTTAAAGATTGTCTTTTTGGCTTTTGCATTTATTTGAGGTAGGACAGCCATAGTGTGAAAGGAGGAGAGAGAGGGGAAGACATGCAGCAAAGGGCCGAGGCAGGAATTGGACCTGCGGCCGCTGTGGCGAGGACATAGCTTCTATACATGGGGCACTCGCTCTAGCAACTGAGCCACTTGGCACCCCCTGAATTGTATAAATTTTTAGCATTGTAATTAAACCAAGAGGGACTAGTAAAAAATTACTGACAAACTTCATTTTTATAGAAGTTTTCTTCAAGATCAACTCAAGCTCTTAATAGAATTGCCTCACGTTTACGTCAAAAAATGTAAAATAAGTAAAACACCAAATGACTACAAGATAATTTAACGCATTATTTCAAATCATACATTATTACTCATGAATCCTCACATTTTAATAGTACAAAACAAGAAAGATGTCAGCCCAAAACATTCATCTCTACCTGTGACCATAGTGCTGGATGTCTTCTATAACATGTCAAATAGAGATATCAAATGTCTTCCTACGTCACATTATGTTTTTGTATAATTTTCAGCTGAAAAAGTCAAATACATGTAGAGCAGGGCTCTTCCAATCATCACATATACTGTAGAACCAAATTCTCATGGATTAAGAAATAATAATAGGCTCATTACATTATTCTGTTTTTGCATGAACGAGCACATTGTTGCAAATCACTGTGGACCATCTGCTGACGGATTATGATGTAGAAAAGGGGTCAGTCAGAGGAGCAGGGCGACTAGGGTGGGCTACAGCGTCAAGCCACAGCCTTTTATGTGCTTTGCAATATATAAGAACAATGATGACAAACCACAGTTAGGTTTTGATACCAGTATGCGAAAGTGACTGCATTTATTGTCAAGAAAACCCAGTTTATATTGAACTAAACTCCCAGTACTTCTGTACCACATCTATAAAACTAAAATTTTAATGCCGTTTTCAGCCCAAGACCGAATCTGGTAGGAAGTTGTACTCACGTGTTTTGATGCAACATGTTGTAAACTGTCTCTGAGGACCTATTGCTGCACTTAATATTTCAAAACATCATGCTGGTGTAACTGGGTTAAAGCCTGATTGATTAAATAAATGTTGCAGAATCGCCTGAAGCTTGACATCCACCCCAAGGTGAACGACAGAGAATGAAGACCTTTTATCCAGTGTTCCTCCACTATGACTCTTTTCTTTTCTATTACTGCTTGGATTGATTTTTTGAAAATGTTTCTGTCTTTCTTCCTGAATCCAGGAGCCATCCTTGTTAAATGGGAAAGTGACTCTGCATCATGCAAAAGCTGGAGCTGTCTTAGCCAGACAAGGAGACCAGGTACCGAACCACGAGATATACTGGACTCTTTTATTTTTGAAAACTCCTAACAGACTCATCTGTCTGCTTTTAGCTGTATACTGCCCCACAAAGGCAGAGAGCAGCAACTGCAGAGGCAGCTGAGGAGCGACACAAGTTTTCAGGCTGGTTTGGAAACTTTAACAGATAGGAAGGGTGTAACACTTTGATTTTACGTCTATTTATGATGATTATTTTACCCTAACAATCTTTCCATAGAACCTGAATAATACCTAAAAAATGCAGATACTGCACTTAACCTTTCAATTATTCCCATTGACTTTGAGGTTAAATACATTAAAATAAAAGCTGTTCTTTCACTTTTCTTCTCTATTTTATCTGGTGACAGAAAGTAGACCTTTTTTAATGATTTTCAGTTGCTTATATGCATTAAATGTATTACTCTGATCACTACCTGCTTGTCCAGAATTTATTTCATTATAATGATTTATTTTAGCATATCTTGTATATTGTAAATCAGGTCTTTAAAAAAAGTCAGATTCATGCCTTTCCTTGATTTTCATCAAATGCGTAGGTACTGTTGTTTGTCTTTGTAGAGCAGTATAGTGGTTGGAGCAAGTGTAGTAACCAAATATAGTAACTGAATCACTGCAACAAAGATTTGAATGAGTCAGATAATACAACAAAGTTATTTTCATCCCCCCCGTTTCTGTTTCTCATTCCCCTCTTTCAGGACGTGAGTCTGCACTTTGTCCTGTCTGGTTGTCTGCACGTCTACCAGCGGATGATTGACAAGCAGGAAGCTGTCTGCTTGTTTGTGACCCACCCGGGGGAGATGGTAGGCCAGCTCGCCGTGCTCACCGGAGAGCCCCTCATCTTCACCATCAAGGCCGTCAGAGACTGTACTTACCTCAAGATCTCAAAGTCGGATTTCTACGAGTGAGTTGATCGCCTTTAATTTGGACAAACAACAATGAAGAGAGTTTATTAAAGTTGGTTTTACAGACCACTTTCAGCAGGCATGCAACTGAATCTGCTATTATATTTGTGCTCTCATTAATAAAGCAATATGTAATTACACATTCATCCCATGCCTTAAAAGTTTCAATTTCAAATTGAAGCTAAATACACAGATTGATCTTCCATCACTGCTCCAACTGCTCTTATTTCACTATAAATCATCTGCTTATAAACAGTGGAAATACTGTATAATAGGTATTGCTCATATCTGTGCCTGTGCTTTATGCTGCCCCCTGCAGGATCATGAGGGAGCAGCCCAGTGTGGTGCTGAGTGCAGCTCACACGGTGGCCATCCGCATGTCCCCCTTTGTCAGGCAGATGGACTTTGCTATTGACTGGATGGCTGTGGAGGCTGGCAGAGCCCTCTACAGGTACAACAAATATTTAGCTTTTTTTATTAAAACAATACTTGGTCATTGTGCTGTTTTAACATCAAATATTTTTTTTATTTTCTCAGTGAATTAATTTCTAGATTATTTGTAATTGCTCATGTAATATCTGTTTTGTTTTCTCTTGTCTCTTACAGACAGGACGACCAATCAGACTGCACCTACATAGTTCTGAATGGACGTCTGCGTTCAGTCATCCGCAAGGCAAATGGCAAAAAAGAACTAGTTGGGGAGTACGGCAGAGGAGACCTCATCGGAGTGGTGAGAACAAGTCTTTTTCCCTCAGTGTCATTCTGCCTGCGTTTAAAAAGACACATCGACTCATCACCTTGGAAGTATAAGGCTCTATCTAACATTTTTGTCAAAATTAAGTTATCCACATATTCTTATATTGTGGCAGCTTATTAACATTATCTGAGGTGATTTGTTAAAGTTCTATGCATTTTGGGACCTTTTACTTAAAAAACACTTAATTCTAGGTTGGCAAACTATCAAAATGAAATGTAGAGTGGGGAAATGATTAGATTAAAAATGACTGTTATTATGATGCCCTAATGAGCTGCTATTGCGAGCAGTGCAGTGTTTTGTTTCTAAGTGCAGTAATGTACTGCAGTATGAGTGAATTTTGCAATATCAGAGGGTTTTAATTTACTGGATCAGTAGTGGAAAAATAAATGTATATTACCGGATATTTGTGCACTGTTTAGACTGAAATGACAAACCCAATCATGTTGCTTGAAATGTTTCTCAGCTGTTTATCATTACTTTTACCCTCTTACTATAATTTTGTTTTGTGGAGCTGGAACATCTCATGCTCTTGCCTCATATTTTAGGTGGAGGCATTGACCAGGCAGCCAAGAGCCACCACAGTCCACGCTGTGAGAGACACAGAGCTGGTCAAACTTCCAGAGGGAACGCTCAACAACATCAAAAGACGCTATCCCCAGGTCAGGATCTTCATCTTGATCTGGTTGCAGTTGTCTTTTATGGCTGAAATGGTACTGATGCGTGATGTTTGTTTAGGTGGTGACAAGGCTGATTCATCTGTTAGGCCAGAAGATTTTGGGGAACCTGCAGCAGGGCCGCGGGCCCTTCTCAGGTGAGATGATGATGAAGAGAATTTCATATGCACACAAACATACATGCACACTTAAACCTACAATTTCTATTGTATTTACACGCTGTGGTCCTGTCGCACAGGCTCAACCCTGAGTCTGCCCAGTATGACAGCCAGTGCTGATGTCACCAACCCTGCCAGCAACCTCTCCACTGTGGCTGTCCTGCCTGTATGCGATGAGGTGCCGATCAATGCGTTCAACCTGGAGCTTAGCCATGCCCTTAGTGCCATTGGTAGGCCCACAATTATTTCATTCCTCCGCTACATCCCTTTTGTTTTATTTGGGGTGGTTTGATTTCTGTTTAGTTCCTCTTTATACCTGAAGTTTGTTGTTTGTCTCTTTTCAGGGCCCACTCTGCTATTAACCAGTGAAATCATCAGAGAGCGACTGGGCGTCTCTGCTTTGGACAGGTCAGTAACTAGACACCTTTTTTCTTTAATAACTTTTATTTATTTTATTCTCACACTTTTTTCTCTCCTTTTAAGTTTTCTATACTAATCGCTTTCATTTCCTCTTATTATAATTCCCAACATGTTGCTGTCATTATAGCCTTTTCTCTGTTTTATATTCTTTCAGTCTTCTGTTGGATTAATCCTTGTCTTCTTTCATTCCTCTCGATCACTGTCGCTGTCTGTTTTTGGTGAAATAAAACGCTATTCCAAAACTCATGCCTGTTTCTCTCCTCTATCCATTAGTATCCATGAGTACCGTCTCTCCGGCTGGCTGGCCCAGCAGGAAGACATCAATCGGATTGTCCTCTACCAGACTGACAACAGCATGACCCCCTGGACTCAGCGCTGCATCCGCCAAGCTGACTGCATTCTCATCGTTGGCCTGGGGGACCAAGAACCTGCCCTGGGAGAGGTGTGTGTGTGTGTGTGTGTGTGTGTGTGTGTGTGTGTGTGTGCGTGTGCGCGTGCCAGGTTGCTGGCACGCGTGTGTGCTCGTGTGTGTTTTTCCCTCGTGTGTGTGTGTTTAAGAGAAAAATAATTCTGGTAATAAACAATTGAGTACATTTAGTCTCTGTTTTAACTCTCGCCTCTGTCCACCTCTGTCGCCCTCCAGCTGGAGCAGATGCTGGAGAACACAGCAGTTCGTGCTCTGAAGCAGCTGGTTCTTCTGCACAGAGAGGATGGGCCGGGCCCCTCCAGGACAGTCGAGTGGCTCAACATGCGTAGCTGGTGCTCCGGACATCTGCACCTCAAGTGTCCCCGCAGGGTCTTCTCCAGACGCAGCCCCAGCAAACTAGTACGACGCAAACTTTACTAGCTGTTTTTAAGAACTTACTCTTCTTTAGTATACTACATAAATATATTGTATCATGGTATGTCATACTAGCTAGTATCAGGTTGAAAGGCTCCATTTTAACCTTAAATTAAGAGTGCAATCATGACATGAAGGTCTTGTAAATTTGGGGCATTTCAGAATGAAAAAGGGCATGAAGTCTGGTCTTGTGTTGCTAAATTTTAGTGGGAAGTTGCTGCCTTTTCTTTATTTTTGTCTATGTTCTATGTTTGTACAGAGGGATGTATATGAGAAGGTGTTTGAGAAAACGGCAGACAGGCACAGTGACTTCTCTCGGCTGGCCCGAGTCCTGACTGGAAACAGCATCGCCGTGGTGCTGGGAGGGGGAGGAGCCAGGTGAGACGGGCTGTCCAAAGAGGGCTGAATGTACAGACATGTGGAGAGCAGGTTTGCTCCTCAGAGCCTTGGTGTTTTATAATATTAACAATCCACCTTACATGTATATTATGTAATGTGTCAGCAATCCCAAACTCCTCCTCGTCTTACCATTATATAAGATAATGCAGGGAAGGATTTTGGATGGTAAATCCACCTTTTTTACACCAAAATGTGTCCATTTCCTCTATTTGGAAAGTGTAGATGTGATAAGCCTTAATTGATCCCCAGAGGGGAAATTCAGGTGTTGCAGCAGCACAATGACAGAAATAAATACAGATAAATAGAGAAGTAAAAAGTGAAAATGATAATAAATGAAATGGGTTTAGTAGTGGTACTGTATATATAACTAGTATGAAAAATGTCTCTTTTATAGCAAAGGACCATCTCATGTCATTTTTGATCGCGCAGAACCATGTGCAGCTTACAACATATGAAGTCATCCAGTGTACCTGACTATTGTTGAACCCTTTTCTCCCCTCATGCAGAGGCTGCTCTCATGTGGGTGTGATCAAAGCTATGGAGGAAGCAGGGATTCCTATTGACATAGTGGGTGGGACGTCAATCGGCTCATTCATTGGCGCATTGTATGCTGAGGAGAGGAGTGCCGTCAGAACCAAACAGAGAGCCAGAGAGTGGTCCAAGGTACAGCACATACCCAAATCCACTGTGGCGTAATTTCTGTCATGCCTGTATGTCTAAGATGACATTTTGCTCTTAAAATGAAAATGTTTAATTCACCCAGCAGCCCTCAGTTAAATGTTTTTTCCCGCGTGTTAAAAGTAGAATGATGAGGAACTCCTGGAAAGCTTTTTGGTTTCAAACAAGAATTGGTAATTAATAATAAACTTGCTTAAACTTCTCTGTGTTTTGTTGTTCAACAGGCAATGAACTCAGTATTCAAAACAGTGCTGGACCTGACTTATCCCATCACCTCCATGTTCTCTGGTTCTGCCTTCAACACCAGCATCTATAAAGTGTTTCAGGACAAGCAAGCTGAGGTGAGGGTTTGTGGTAAAATAAGTTTTTTTCCCAAGTTCAGAAAGAATTTTTTTACCACTGCTGTGTGCTCTACCACAACACAAGAGGGTCTTGTTTTTGAAGCAGTCACTGTGAAAATAATCATAAGGGTTATTGCACTGAAATACTCTCTGTGTCCCCAGGACCTGTGGCTGCCGTACTTCAACGTCACCACTGATATCACGGCCTCAGCCATGCGTGTTCACCAGGATGGTAAGTGAAAGCTGAGCTGCCTGCAGGGGCCGCCCCCCCTCTTCATCACATCGTTATAACGTGATTGACTAAATGTTTATTTGAAGCTTAGATAGGCAGCGCTCCTGTACAGTTTACAGTGTTTGTTATCAGAGTACAGTATTTGATAGCTTAAGATGAGCACATATACTGTAAATGCAAACACACACACACAGACATGCACATTAAAGGGAATGAGCAATTGCTTAAGCCAACATTTAACACCACTCAATCAATAATACTGCACCGAGTGACAGAAAACTAATGTGTGAAATCGGCACTGTCATCAATTTATGTTTGAAAAGTGATTTATCAGTGAATTCTGGCAGCAGTCAGGCAGATGGAAAATGGCGCAGCAACTCTTACCTAAGTGAATATATTGGCTTGCTGTTGCTCTCAATTGATTTCAGAAGTGACTTTAGGCACTGCATCTTTTTTATCCTTTTTTCTTTATACACCAAGTCTATAAATATTATATCATAGGCACAACTTACATACACAAATGTGACTGGCTAATGCATCATCTAGAGTGACAGGACTGCATGCCCTCAGATATATGGTTCAAGGCCGGTATACTCCAAACTGAGCTGAAGTTGGTTCGTTCTCAAACAGCTGTTAAATACAGAACTTTGAGCAAATGCCAAGGACGTCATAGTTAAGAATAGTGTCCACACCAGATGGAGCATATTGAGATTCTTGCTGCAAGTAGATTTAGTTTGAGTTCCCAACAACAAAAAGAAAAGTTACTATAAGTAGTAAAATTAATGAATATAATCCTAAAACATGAGGCTCAGCGAACATAAAAATTGCAGCCATTTACAAAAGAGGCAAGAGTATGTATGCAGGTGGTAACCTGAATAAGTTTGAGTGACCAGCATGCATCAGAGCCAAACACATTGCCTCATTTTAGCAGCAAAGCCACTCTTTTGCCTGCCTAAACATACCAGTTTCAGTCTCGTTTTGAGTATGCCACAGCCAAGGACTTACGAGTACGTAGAAGAGAATATGAGGAAAAGAAAACACTGTACTGATGTTTCTATGCTTGTGTCAGTATTTACTGAAACAATAGCAAATGTGTTCTGTTTGACTTGCGCAAAAAAATGCACCATCACTAACATAAGCTAAAGTAGATCTACCAACCCCGCAAATCCAGTGTGCCATTTTAACCTTTTAACAAAATTAGTGCAATTCTATTTTGTAATCTACAATATGTTGGCGTCAAATTAAGACATTGCAGTTTCATCATCAAGGCAATGTTTTGAATTACTATAATCCAAACTGGATTTGAGAGGTTTGCTTATGTTTGCATCCTGGCATGTGTATGAATTAACAGCTGGAGCAAAGCCTTTTCCTTCTCTCTGTCTCATTGTTCCCACCGCCTGCTTGTATCACTTTTACTGCACTAGTTTCTTCGCTTCTCATTTCTCCATTTCCCCTCTTTGCTTGTCTTTCTTTCTTTATTTCATTTTTCCACTCTTTTACCATCTGTCTGTTTCTTTATCTTCATTTACTTGTCCGTTTTAAACTTTTCCTTCCTACTTAACTTATTTTCTATATGCTAAATTAATGAAGCTGTAGGTTTTTCATTTTTGTCCATCACATTTGTGTCTAAAACTCCCAGATTATGCCTTATATATATATATATATAGTATATGTTACTGTCCCTTATGTCAGGTCTTTCTGCACAGAGAGACGTCACATAGCTGCCTTTTTACAGGTTACGCCATAGACAAAATAACCCTCCTAGTTGCTGACCCCAAAATGCTGACTCCCGTCCCGTGTCCGTGTCAACATGTAGGATCCAGAACACTCCACCCTGCTTTTCCCTCATTGCTCGTTAACGACATCTCACGTTGCTTCTCTCACTCATCAACATTTTGTGCTTCCTGTAGTTTTTCTGGTGTGCGTTTGTCCAACATTGCTAGCCTGGTGCTATTCTGAGTATGTCACTTTGGCTCCAGCCATTTGGTAAAGTGAAGAGTAATTATATGCCATTTGACAGGTGTAAGGTACACAGTGTCATGAGTTTGAATTACATCCTTTGGTTTTATCCAGTGAGAAAAACTAGCGAGATTGAGATTTGAGAAAACTTGAATTCAAAAACAAATCACAAATCTTTCTGTAAAACTTTGTCCAGTTTCACTTGCAGTTTTCTCTTCAGTCTACAGTTTGGAGAATTTAGTAACGCCAAACACCACCTCTTGAAATGTCGGACTCTCTCTCCTACTTTGTCTTTCTCCCTCCTTTATTTTTATCCTTGCCTCTCCTCTCTCTCCTACGTTACCTTTCTACCTTCTCTCTTATCCTCTTTATCTTTCCCCCTCTCTCTCTCTCTTCCACTATCTTTCTCTCTCTCCTACTTTGTCTTTCTTACTTCCTCTCTCTCTCCTTTTTAATCTTTTACCCCCTTTTCTCTCCTGCTTTCTGTTTCACCCTCCTCTCTCCTTGCCTCTCCTTCTCACTCTCCTACTTTGTCTTTCTTACTTTTCTCTCTCTCTCTCTCCTACTGGATCTTTCACTCTCCTTTCTCCTTGCTCCATGCCTCTCCGTCTCTCTACTACTTTATCTTTCTCCTTCCTCTCTCTCTCTCTCTCACCTTGCCTGTTGGACCAGCCATCTAACAACGCTACTACTATGTTTTTTAATATGCTTAATTAACATATCAAACAAACCTTGCATCACTGTTTTTATGTTGTAAAGCTAAGTTACATATATGTTGTGTCATACGTCCAACATATTTGTTGTCATTTATATCACAGATTTTTGTTACACTTAGACTAAATTGTATTGTTTGTAGTAAATGTTATTGTGTTACATTTCATCTGCATTCTGAACAAAGTCTATTTTACTTTGAATAGTGTAATTTAATTGGTTGCAGAGTATAGTTTTATATAAAATTGGCATCGCATTAGATTTTATTGCATTTGGTTGGAAACCACAGGCATAAGTAAATAATTTTGTGGACATTGTATTCCCCTTCCTCTCTGTCTCGCTCCGGGCAGCCTCTTGCACTCTTCCTCTATATGTTGCGGGCATTTCTTTCTCTGTCCTTTCTTATTCCTCTCTCTTTACACGTTCTTCTCGCTCTCTCTCTGTCTTTCTCTCCCTCTTTTTTCCATCTGTGACGTTGAGTCCGGCCCATATTTGATGTGTTCCTCCTTCTCCATCTCCATTTCCTGACAGGTTGCGTCTGGCGATATGTTAGAGCCAGCGCCTCCTACACCCCCTATTTACCTCCCCTGTGCGACCCCAAGGATGGCCACTTGCTTGTGGATGGTTGCTATGTTAACAATGTCCCAGGTCAGATTTTAAACACCCGCTCACCAAAACCTCCTCCCCCCCGTCCCTAAGTCGACAATCGACCACTCGGCTACCCTTCCTCCTCTTTCTTGTCCTCCTCCCTCCCGAGTTCTCACTCATAACTAACCCCACCCTGACCAGGTGGACATTGGGAGCCCATGGTTTGGAAGGAAAGACTAAATCAATTATATGTCTTAGGATTGATCCAGTCAGTGCCCCGATCTTTCACTGGCCACTACCAGTACATATCATTAACTCCAATTGGCTTTTTGGTTCACACACAGCACACTTTCTCCACTTGGCTTGGTGCCACCAATAATATGACTGCTGACTTTCACTTTTTTTTAGTTGTCGTGAGATTTTGCCCACGCATGTCCGGGCATCTATGAGAGATGCATGATGATCCTCTGGCCCCTTATGTATATTTGCTCAATCTTAACCTTCTCCTTTACCACTATAATGTTCTGGATGTGGCTTGTAAATATTGATGTCTTTATGCACCTCTGTACTTGCTTATTTTTATATATTTTTACAAAAAATGCAGTTACTGTCTTGCAGGTACTTTAGCTTGGCCAATATAAATCAAACTTAAAGGAGTAGTGTGTAAGATTTAGGAGAACCTGCTTCCTATGTAGATATAAATTGTGAAAACAACACAGTGATTCTTATTTTCAGGTGACACACCTGAAACACATACACTAAGGAAAACAAACAATCAAAGTAAACTTTTAGATGAGGGCAATTATCGGTTAAGTTTCACTGTCACTGCACCTGACATGCTGCTTCTTCGTCTTCTCCTAGAGTATGCTCTGTGTTTTGAGAGTGTGGTGCAACAAATAATCAAACAATATGTATATATCAATAGCGCTCATTAGGACAAGTCCACTTCCAAAAATATAAAATCAATATGTGGTGGAAGACAATTTAGTTGTGGCAGGCTGCCACAAATACACTGGGCCTATAATTGATATGAATTTTGCTGGATTTTAAGTGTGAGAACAGCAATAGAGACCTAACAGTACTGAGTGCATTTATTAAAGGAAGCTGATAGGGTTGAAGATGACTCTCACTGGAGATAATGAATGGCTGCACCATGTCAACATCACATCTGTCTGTTGTTGTGGATCATTGTACGTTTCAGTTGGCCTAAATGTGTCTGTCCTTTGGACTGAATTGCAGCTTGTTCCCCTTCGTTTCGAATGAGGAGGTCCTTGTGAAATTGCTTCTGTTTCATTTCAATCACCTCTACCTACAGGAACATGACCGGTCTCTCCTACACAGCACCTGTCCTCTCCCCTGGCTTTGCTTGCTTCTATGTGCATGCCAGTGTGAGCCAATCGATATATTTCTCATAAATATATATTGATGGCATGTGTTACTTTTTTGGTTTTTCCATGTATTTCATTATTATTATTATTATTATTATTATTATTCAGGGATATGTGTTCTGGATCTTGCTGTTGCCCGTCTCAGCCCGTTAAGCTAATAAAAAATGCAGGGCAAACAAATGGAGAGCTGTAGGCGGTAGTCATTCCCCTAAAGTCATATTTCCGTAAGATGGTTCTTCCTCAGCATTCACATATACTCCACGCACAGATGCACCCCTCGCTTTTCTCTGCGGTGCGCCTTATCCTTCCAACCCATGCAGCACCCATCCTGCTCCTGCCCCCTGCTGGCACTCAGCTGGACTGCAGGACTGAGGCGGGTTGGGTGCGTCCCTGCCATGTTCACTGTGAAGGATCTCCAAACATTGTCACAACATCGGCAGCTGCTCCTTCTCTGACATTTGGACAATTCAAGTACTCTCACTGCAATGTTATCTACATCTTATCCTAAGGGCCCAGTTGTTCAACAGATTTAATCTGGATTAAAATGATCTGGATTTGGGAATCCAAGGGTTTGCTATCCAAGACCAGCCAAACCATCATTGTTTTGTTTCAGCTTTTAAAAGCAACATTGGATCGGATCATTCTGATCCAGACACAAACTTTTCAAGATTACCAAATCTGGATTGCCAGTGCACTTAATGGGACTACTTATCACAATGTGGGTCACTGGCTCTATAAAGAGCAGGAGGAAAAGTCAGTGTGGGGTCACTTTAGTGCTTTATTTCAAGAGACAGAAAACAGCATGGGGGATGATATTGCTAGAAACTACTTAAATGTAGAAGTTAAAATTACAGTAATCACTTTATTTAAATGAATGACTGTTGTCTATCTGTCACTGAATGAGCTAACACAGTTGTAACTGAGTCAAAGGCCCACTGATGAAAGCCCTTGCATTTGCAGTATTTGGAGCTGGACTTCTGATTAAACCAGTAAATATATTCATCTTGTTTTCAAGACTTACATACACACGGCAGTTACTGCTTGTTGCCATGGGTGCCACCAAAGAGAATAAAACAGAGATCGTACTTACTTACTTTAAATCATTTCTGTTTAATGTTGACAGCTATTTGTTGAAATATTTTATGATAAAAAAATACTTAATTTTATTGCATTTAAAGTGTGTATATATATATTTACCAATTTGAAAGTTTTATTTCATTTTGTCCCTGTAATCCACCCGAATCCACCCTTCTGCTGGATAATACTGATTTTCGGATCAAAGGTATCCCAATCCTGCCAAAAATTTTGAACAAAACAATCTGAATATTTGGTCCAGATCAAAAACAAGACTGGATTACATCATCTAATCCGATTTCAGAATCCTTTCCTTTTGAACAACCCATTTTGAAGATTTGATCCTTACCAATAACTGAAATCCGATCAGGTTACTTTTGAACAACTGGGGCCAGTTTATCATGACTGCTTTCATCTTAAATATACAGTATCTGTGGATTTTGCAAAGTCATATGATAGTAGACTGACCCAAAGCGCTGCTGTTGGGACACAGTTTGGGGATCCAAACAGCCTTGGTGCTCTGTGATGGTTGCCATTTACTTTTTTACCTTCCGCACAAGTCACACAGGGTCTCTGTGCAAGGTAATGAGGTTTGCAGTGGTGTGCAGCAGAGTGTAAAGGTGGGCAGAACAACAGTCCTAGCCTTTGCAGGGATCGGCTACCTTCCTCTGTCCGACCTCCCTCTGACGTTGGGATTGCGTTCTGTGTCGACACTAACCTAAAATGTATAGCAAACATGATTGAGATGTTATCCCCCCTCCTTCCTCCTCCTCCTCCTCCCTCCCTGGTGTACCAGGATCTCTGTGGCGCTATGTGCGGGCGAGCATGACCCTCTCGGGGTACCTGCCGCCTCTCTGCGACCCCAAAGATGGCAACTTGCTAATGGATGGTGGCTACATCAACAACCTGCCAGGCAAGTAGAGGTGGTACCCCACCCACCCCCACCCCCCAACACACAATCCTCAATGTCCCCAGAGGATGGGGGAGGTGGAGGGACGGGGGTTTATTATTAAGGTTATTATGAAGGGTTTTAACCCAGTTGGTTATAGGCTGGGTGAGTATATGGTCTTAATTCTAATGGATGGAGGTCAGATGGTAGTCGAGGAGTGTGCTGAGTTTTCCCTGTTTGAATATTGAGCCAATTCAAACCATCAGACAAATTTAGTCTTAATCAACCATATTTAAAAATGAAGATAAAAATTGAGTGAGCTTAGTGAGGAAACAATTTTGATCAGACCTAAAAATAGTTTGTATTACTAAATAGGGAAAAGTCAGCACTTTGAGTTATGTTGGGAGTGGATTCACAGGTATCAAGGTTTCACTTAAGAAAGAGGAGGAATGTGGTATTTGTCAAACAGCCTGGTGTCAGAAAGGTGTCGAATTAAAAATGGGAGGAGGGGTTACGGCTAAAATCAAGTTTGAAAAAAGTATATTTAACATTACATACATACATAGTGTGATTTTACTTTTTTTTAATGCCCAAAAGACACCAGTCTGCTTTGTGATAACAATTTGGTCCCCCTCATATCAAAATTAGCACTTTATGTAGAGCTGGGCAATTATTCAGTATTATTGTTTATTGACTATCAGCAGAATCAAACTGTGATGTTATGATAATATCATGCTCTCACTCTGTTGTCCAAATTAATGCCTCCAAGCAAATTTTAAAGTTAAATCTAACAAAATTAGTAATAGAAATTTGGATTTACATGTATATAGAGCAACTTTGGGTATGTTTACATAAACACTAATATTCCAAATATGACAGTATTCTAAATTTGATATTGGTCATGTCAACAGTATATTCCATTTCTATTTTCCGACTTAGGCGTTATTTTGAATGTTGCATTTTCTTATTAAAACATTTGGGATATGCTGAATTTATTCTGGTTGTAATAGCATTCTTTGGACATGTATACAGCACAATCAGACTTGTTTACTCTTCGCATTATCATGGATACCTTTTACACCAACTAACTCGCCAACTGTTTGTAAGACTATGGTAGAGGTGCATTCCCAAAACCAAAGCCCACGTTTCTGGTTCACAGCTACTTTTAAGCATTGGAAGACTTGGATATCAGCAGGTTTTTGGACACTGTCAAATATTGTAAGCCGACCTTTTCAAGGATCTGCTCAAACAAGTCTTTGAAAAAATCCTGGCACAGGCGACAGCTGTTTAAATTTTTCCATATTTTGATGCATTACACAACATGTCAGGGCATAAAGGACATTCGTGAGCCATGTAAAAGACTCAGTAGAAATATTGTCTTTTTCAGAACAAGGGCAATAACTGCAATATTTGTGTATTTGAATATAGTCAGTCAAAGACAATAATGCTTTAAAGTGTAGCTTGATTATTTACTGTGGGATTATGCATACATTTGTGTACATTTTAAGAAATTACTGATTTTGGAAAATATCCTTAATGTTGGATAATGATTTCAACCATATTGCCCAGCTCTACATTTTTTGTTCATTATACTGAAGCTTCATTTAAAAATCTGTATTTGATTCCATTTCAACCAGAGGAGAAATTAGTCTGTTTAGAAAGAGGGGAGGAGATGTTTTTGTCTGCGGACCATTTAATACTTTACATCCTCATTACCCGAAAAGCATTTCAAAAATGCACCAGACCAAATGGTCACTGTCCTGTAATGTTTACAGAAGTTAGACATAAACTGTTTTTAGCTGTCATTGTGGTGCGCAGATGAAAACTTTCCCAAGTCTGTTTCTGTGTAGTGATGATCAAGAATGTACTCATGAACTAACCATATTCCACAAAGCTCTGGACTGAGCTACTGTAATGCTTTACTTGGTATAAGGGTCATGTCTCATTATGTCCCAAGCAGTTCTCGTTCTTGAGGTTTGTGAAATATGGTGCTCTTGGGGCCCAAAGATTGATCCATCTGAAGGGAGCCTTGTGAAATCAACATTTTGGCCTTCTCCCTGAAGCGTCTGTGTGCGATCAGCTGCATTTATAGTTGTTCTTGGCTCTCTGGATCAGTGTGTTGGGCTGTGCGATGTCTTCCTGTTTTTCTGTCTTTGAATAGGCTTAACACCACAAAAATGCTCATTGCCCCAAAGCTCTTTTTAACACTAGCAAGTCAATGAGAAAGGTCATGACCTCCAGCCTTGTGTTGGTTGGCTGGGAAATTATACATAAAAAAAAAAAGAAATTGAAGTCACTAATTGGCCATAAAACCTCTGGAGTGTGTCTGACAACTTAGAAAAATGGATATTTCTGTGGTGTAGGTCTGAGCATTGTGGCTCCTAAAGTGATGGTTTAAACATTATATCCAGAAACAAGCTTAATAACAGGATCTATTGTCTTACCATCTCTGCTGCTGGATTTTGTCGTGCTGTGTTTGTGCGTCTGTGTGCATGTGTGTGCGTTACGTGTCCAACAGCGGACATTGCGAGGAACATGGGTGCCAGAACAGTCATTGCCATCGACGTGGGAAGCCAAGATGAAACCGACCTCTGTAACTATGGCGACTGCCTGTCTGGCTGGTGGTTGCTGTGGAAACGGATCAATCCCTGGGCAGAGAAAGTAAAGGTACAGTACAGGTTGGCAGCGCAAGGCACTGCTAACTATTGGTGACTCAGCGTGTTAAAATATGGAGTTTAAATCGATATGTAGCGTTGCTGACTCTGCAGATCGAGGATTATGTCTGTTGGTGTTAGTGGCAATTTCTGGAAGCATTTTTACACCATCCTCTTCCACAGGTCCCTGACATGGCAGAGATCCAGTCTCGGTTGGCCTATGTGTCCTGTGTGCGACAGTTAGAGGTGGTAAAGAAGAGTGCCTACTGCGAGTACATCAGACCACCCATTGACCGTTTTAAGACCATGGACTTCGGCAAGTTTGACGAGATCTATGTGAGTTACTTCACACATGTTTGATATGGAGGGTGACTATCCAGCATTTACAAACATTACAACTTAATTATGATGCCTTAATTTGATTGCTGCAAGCCAATGAGGTCACAGTTTAAAAAGACGCAGCCCTTCATTCATGTCAATGAGGCCACTGCATTGACGCATCAAGATTGCTGATGCTGGGGGCTTCAGCAAGAAAAGGCAGGGTAGTCGACCAATCTCTATTTCAAACTCATAGATGGGTTACTTGAATCTGGATCATAAAGTCTTGTCTCATCGGTTCCTGAAGAAACTAAAAAGTCCTGTTTAAAGTGTGACTGCCTGATAAGAACAATAAAGCCCCTTCCCACCAGACTAAAAAACCACCAACCACTTAAATCATTTTTTTTGTCTTAAATGGGAATGGTTAAAATTGGCATTATCAGGACAAATATTTCTGCAGTAGTCATGACTTTTTATTGTCTCTGGTTTTGTTCAGCAGTGATAGAAACATGACATCTGGATGGACTAGCTACTTTTTACCCCTTTTGTGGTACGATAAAAAGACGTGCCACCAAAAACTGTATCCATCTCCGTCCAAGGAGTGCTCAAACATTATTCAAAACTAGTCAGCACCAAGTTTAAAAGTCAGCATAAGTGACAGATGTAAAAAATTGTATACCTACCATAAAATTGTCACTGGCGTCCATGCTGCTTTCTACTCTTTACTAACCTGTTTTCTGGCGCATTTGCAATGTCAAACTTGACACGTGCATGGCTTTGGCAATGGAAAAGGATTTTATCTCCTATTTTTTAGCAGGTTTTTTGAGAGTTTGAGTTTAAAAACCTGCATATACATGCTTATTTTGGGGGGAAAAGGTCAGTGTCAGGAAATATGCATCAATTTATCCACCTTCACCTGTGGCTCTTCCTTTTTTATCTTCATAGAATAATCCATCTGATATTCACAAAATCCACCTCAGCAGCACATCTGAGATACAGTTTTGGAAATGTCTGTCCTCTTGAAGTATGGATGGTTCATACTGGAAATGTTAAAATGCCACAAGCTGTACATTTTAACAAGGATGCCGTGTTACCAAATAAACTAAAAATACATCATAATCTGTCCAGAGTTACATATTTCCTGAAAGTGTCTATTCGCTTTATTAAAGGTACCTTGTATCTCTGTTTTTGACTACTTCAGGATGTTGGCTACCAGCACGGCAAGTTGCTATTTACTGGCTGGGCCCGAGGTGACATCATCGAGAACATGCTAAGGGACCACCGCTCAGCCGACTACAACGACAGCAAGAGAACTGACGTGAGAGAAAAGCAGACACACCACAAATGATGTGAAATGTCATTATTAAAAGTTATTACATCAGTATATAATAACAATTCCTTGTCCCGTAGTCCTGCACGTGTACGGGAGCAGACTTTACTGACCTTGCAGAGATTGTATCCAGGATAGAGCCGGTGCAAAGCTACGTATCTGCAGAAGGTAAAAAGATCACTTCATTATTTTTAACTATGAATAATTCCTGTGATTAAAGTCATTTTTACACGGCCTGCACGTGTCATGCTAAAAGTCCTTGTTGCAGCAGTCTCCTTCTATAGATGTACAGCTTCCCCTCAAGATCATGTCTGATTTAATCAGTGTCATAAATAAGAACTTGCAGCTTCGACCTGTCTTTTTTATTGAAATACAATAGGAGAGGTCCCTGATATTTTATGGGTTCTATCTAAACCTCTTGGGTCAGTCACACAATAAATTATCTCTGTAATATCTCCTCTATATCTTACCATTCAGCGGAGGAGTCAGACTGTCTGACAGAATACGAGGAAGATGGGATGGACACTGTGAGAGAGGAGGAGGGGGAGGAAGAGGAGGAAGAGGCAGAGGACCCTGAGGACCAGTCCCCCGGAGAGTGGGTCCAGAATGGAGTCTTTCAGACTGTAAGCATACGTAAATGGAAAATGTGGTGTTACTGATCCATGTTAAATACAGTTCCTTCTTCAACGTCAGTGTTTCTCCTATCAGTTACCTTCACTGAGTCATGGTGGGCCACAGACTTGTTTATAGTGCCACAGTGATCCCTGGCCTCATTTTTCCTGACATGGAAATTTTTCCAAAGACTTTCTTCCAGTGATATTTACAGGGTTTTAATTCTGGGGAAATGGAGAGCACTGTTATCAGATCTATTTAAAAAAATCTGTATTGGAAGATATCCTTTGCCTGATAGCAGACAGAATTGTCAACTAATTTGCCTCCATCTCCAGCTTCAGACAGTATTATTTTTTCCACTTTAACTGGTTTCCCTAGGGGAGAGTTTAATTTTTCCTCAACAATCACTAGAGATACACATATCCGCCTCAATTTAACCGCGTTTTAAGTCCACACTGATACGTAGTCATGCCAACATACTTGTTTTGCCTGGGGTTTTGAGAGTGAAGCTGAGCAAAGGGGAGACAAATTACAATGCTGCAATATTGATAAGACATGTTGATTTAGAACAGCCTCGATTTCCGTGTCTCTCTTGTCTTTAATGCTTACCATTGTTGATCTTACTGCTCACTGGTTTGGGTGCAGCGCTTGACAACAGCTTGACATGAGCGTTCGTCCCGCCTGTGGCGCTGATTGGCTAATTGTTAGTCCCCCCACTGTAATCATTGGTTGTTTTTTTATATCAACCAATAGTTTGATGGCAGACAAATTAGTCAACTCAGACTTGATGGAGTGGCTGGATTCAGAGGTCTGGATATCCTGAGTTGAAGTGATGCTGTTGATCCCAAGAATTGCATAAAAAGTATACATACGTATGTTTTGTACTCATTAGCTTATTTAGCTTACGCCTGGAATGTAGCTAGTTTTTCCTATTTTCCCGCAACTATATTTCCAGGAAATGGGAAATAGTTTGGATGTGTATTCCTAGGAATCCCATTTCCCAGGATTAAACCCCAGTGCAGAGATGACATTTTGGCACTGTAGGGTAGTTGACATTAGTGAAACCTTTAGATTCCAGCTTTATTGAAGAGGTGAAAACAACTCTCCTTTCTCTCACTCTTTTTCTGCAGGATGAGGAGAAATCTGTGCGACAACGCAGGAAACTCACCAGTGACTCCAACACCTCCGAAGTCTCTGACTGCTGACAGAGGGCCACGGAGGAATAGAGGGAGAGACGCGAGAACAAGGGCCAAAATACGGGTCCAAAAACTGTCACAGCTAAAGACTTGGGACGAGGCCACACACAGCCCCTGCAACTTCTGAAACTCTTCTGGAAAACTGTTTTCCTGCAGGAAATTGCTGTTCATGCTCGAAACTGTCGAACCTTCTTTGCATCAAGTGACTTCCTTCCTCACTCTCACGCTCTTCACGTTTGACACCACCATCAAAAATGAATATGTACGTTCTCGAATAGGACCCATTCCCACTCAGCAGATTCTCTCATCACTTTCACACCAAACTGAGCTATTGCCAGAATCCCTGCCTGCCAACTCCCAAACCTGCCAAAACAGGGACTCCCACAGTAACCAACACAACAAAAGAGGGACGCCTAAAACTTTCAATTCACTCTCCTGTTCCTCAGTTTCAGATAGCCAGAAGGACCCCCGTCTGTGTCTCTCAATCTTTACGTATGCCCGTACATCTTCATTGCACTCCATTAACGTATTACATGGTTCTTTAATTTCATGTGTGCGCTTGATGGGATGCGTGTGTATATGTTGACTGCTGTGATTTGTTGAAATAGTAGCAGGACACAGAAGGAGAGTAAGAATTACACATACTAGAGCTCTAGATAGCAAGAGTTATGTAAGTTTAGTGTTAGATGTCAAGTAGAGAGTCAGCAAAGGGAATCTGTAGGAGGAATAGATGTCAGTGTAGGCGCCAAAGTAGACTTTATGTTGACTGAACAGAGTTGGACCAGTGTTAGAAAGCAGAACAAGGATGAGTAAAACCAGGAGACATTTAAAGAGAGTTGTGACATTAAGTGTGTGGATGCAAGAAAAAAAAAAGATGGACCAGTGTGTAAAGTTTTAATTTAATTTATTTACAATTCACTCAGAGTAGAGTAGAGGAAGCTTGGTGCGCTGTAGGTGAACTGAACAGATGATGGTGCAAAATATGTCATGAAAACCACGAATGAATGAAATGATTTCACTGAGTGGATGACTTTGTGTTTGCGTGCTTGAGACTAGGTGTTTTGTTTGAACTGATGCCAGATAAAGACGTTGCCTTTTCAACCACTGTTGGATCCACTCACAGTGACTGTAGAGAAGAGAGACACTACACAACAAACCAATGTGTGCCCGCTTCTGCTTGAAAAAGGTCACACATTCAGTACTCGAGGTTCCTGTGTATAATGGACAATAAGTTGTTGATGTCTGAGACTGTACAGAAATTTCAAAACCTTGCCAACAAATTATTGTCAAATAATGTACAGAAACCCTTAGTACTCCTTTACTTCAAATAGGCAGAATTCACCTCATGTAACTATTAACACGTAATTACATGGACCTCTTGTAGATTGTAACAAGATTCCATTATAATATACACAATGTTGATATTCATATATGTATATGAGGTGGAAATTTGTAAGTTTATGCTTTGCTGCAAAACAACGGAACCTACGCATAAAAAATAGTTTCTTCTTTTACAATTAATTTTGTTTTATTTATATGTGTTAACTACTGGCTTTTTAAAAAAACTTTTTTTTTTTAATTTAGGGTTGGGAGGGCGGTGTCTTATTTTAATTAACTTGGCTTTAGCTGTTTTGCACTGAAATATTTGAAGTATTCCTTGCTCAGAAGATGTTTGGTTTAATAATAGCCAACCTTGAGATGCCAAGGGAATCTGAAGAATAAAAAACAGAGACGATAATTTAATATACATACTGGGAAAATAAATATAATATGCAGTATTTCATGTGGCATCTGAGTTTTTCTTTCTTTCTGTCTGTCATCTTTGTGTGTTTATGTTGTCACAAAGCTGACACAGCTGGAAACCTGCAGACGGGACGTTGGTTCTCAACTCCAAAGTCAATATTTGAGGCACATGATGCTTTTCCAGAAACTCCACATGTTGGCTCTTACTGTGAAACCACATGCTGTTAGTCTTATTAGAGATACTTAATGGTTTTATACATCAGCATCAAAGAATAAAACAAACCATATTTGTAGTTAGTTGTAGTCTTCTGTATTGTTCTTATTTGGGTCGTGACTAGATACTCGATTTTCAAAACTCTCATGGGCTCATAGAAATCAAGATTTTATGTTACAGAATCATTATTATTTTTAAGCACTATTTTCAGGTAATCTCCTTGTTTGTTTTGTTGTTTTTTACTAATGTTTCCTTTCTTTTTTGGCAATTTTTCAGGAAATGGTTGGTTAATTTTTTCTAATTTCTTGCAAATTTTGGGGTCGTTTTTTATGTAACTCATTGTGAGCCTCCCATGTGTTTGAAAGAAATCAAGCCAATATAATCAGGTTTCAAAGGGCAAAACTAAGTTGGTTTCGAGTATTATGAAGTTGTTTTTTCTTCCGATAAAGATGCATTTTTGGTTTTTGAGCACTGCTAAACAAAGACACAATGTTAAGGTGTTTTATAGCTAAAATTTAAGATTAACGTCAGTTTTGGAAGCTACTGCTTGTCATTTATGTAATTAATAACAATAAAACAAAACTAGAAAATTTGAGAGGAAATTTTGGCGGGTGCCTCCTCCTGCACCAGGTGCTAACTAGGTATTCATAGCACTAGCTACATGTGTACATGTACACATTTACTATTTTTGTAAAAGTAGTACAATGTTGTTCAGTGTTTAGAGATAGCTAAACATAATACTGACAGCAGCAATGCAGCGTGAGAAAGATGTTTACGAATATTCGTTCATAAATACTTGTGTGGGAGGGAGGCACAAGTGGGCCATTAATTACTAAGTGACATCTTTGTATTGGAGAACACACACACACACACACACACACACACACCAACATGTCTCTGTGTTTGTGTGTTAGTGGCCCTTGCTATGGTAGTTTATGCCCCACCTGTGCCTGAGGGACATGTTTTTTTTTTTTTTTATGTCAGGACGGGTAGCAGTTTAAAGTTTTAGTGGAAGATTAAGAATAAGAATAAAAATAAAAGTAAGTATGACGAATAATACTAACTGCACCACAAGTAAATGAGAGGCCACTTGTGATGCCTGTCTGGGGCCAAAAGTGTATACAAGTGTGCCCTGATAAGTGCCTGCACTGACGAATAGGTTCAGGCACCCAAACAATAATCTACAGTCATGCTCTGTGGTGAGTTTAGCTAAATTACAACGACAGTACTGCAGATTTATAATCATACAACATGCAACCATGCTATGCTAACAATAGCAAGGTTTCTGATCGGGTGACAGTGTCATGGCGGCGCCAGAAAAGTTAGCGTAGAAGAAGAAAATAGGAACCAGTCGGCGGCGTGATGCTGCAGAGAGCGCACGTTTTCTGCTGAGATCGTGATAAACAGTACATCGAGGGAGTGTTGAAGTTTAGTTTCTGCGTGCTCATTTATTGGTCTAAATTGTGTGAAAGCAGCAGAGGTCAGTGCACGGTGTTTTGAACAACAAAAGAAGACCGGAGCGACGCTGCGGGTGACGGAGAGGAGCAGCAACCGAAAGCTAGCCGAGCTAACCTGTGTTTCAGGTAAGATCTGCAACTTTTCTGGAGCTGACATGCAGCTTTTAGCCAATGTGGACCCTAAAACTGATGATTTAAGTAGTACCCGTGCCGTGGCAAGGTATTTAATACCTCAGCTGCGCGTGTTAACTTGGTAACACTCGCTAATAGACACTAAACTAAACGTACCCAATTTCACGACAAACTAAAACCACAAAGGTGAGCCTGATGGTGGAGCTAGAGGTGAGTGTCAGCTGCAGCACCTGCAGACAAACGGTGCCAAACAGCGATTTGATGATTATATTGACTCTAACTGCAGTTTAAAAGTCTCATAGGTCAGTTAAGCACCAAAATGTAATTTATTATATTAAATGTACTTAAGTATTGAAAAGTAAATGTTGTTTATAAAAAAGCAAATGGTCAGAATTTCTTAGAATTATGAAGTTTACTTCTTTGTCACATAAATCACCTTAGAAATTGAGCCAATGTTACACTTGAAATAAAACTAGTGTTTTTTTTAATTTTATTTTTTCAATAACTGTATAGACCAAAATCCAGTCTTTCCTTCTCTCCCATTCCTTCATTTATCCACGCTCCTTTCATTTGTTCCCTCCTTATTTTATAGGCTATGTAGTCTAACCAAAGTGCTGAGGGGAAATGTACTGGAGTAAAAGTATACATTTTATTTAGGAAATGTAGTTAAGTGAAAGTAAAAGTTGACAGAAATATAAAAACTCAAGGGAAGTACAGATACTCCTAAAAATACTTATGAACTGTAGTTAAGTATAATTACTCTGTTGCATTACACCACTGGTCAGCAGGACTCGTCTTCTGAACACCTTGTCAGTTGTTGAGATGTTTCAGTCTGCAACAAACTAAGAAACCGACACACAGCCACTGCTGATTGTGTACCTGTGAGGTAATGTTGATAAACCGCTGTCAGTCTTTAGATAACGACACCTGAATGAGCTCACAGCTTTTCTGATCATTATTAGTGTTTATTTCCATTAGAGGAAACCTAACCTCTGAACATCCGTGTGACGCAGCTTTATCTGACTGACACTGCTTTCCTTTGACCTGATATGGAAATCTTTCTGTAATGGGTAAATAGGCTTATGTAAATCAGGCTTAAGCCATTGATAATACCGTAAAACAGGTTTATCTGTCTGACGTACTGCTTTTTAAAAAAAATATTTAGTTATTATTAAATAATTATTATTTTATTTTTATTTTTTTATTTGTTTTACCTAATATAGAGTTTTAACAGAATTACGATGGAAATATTCCAGTAATTATGCTGTAACTCAAGGTCAATGGATAAGCACTCAGAATAACAATAACTCCTATATATATGTTGACATCAACCAGCATCTTTAAAACTAAACTACAGATATGTCATGTATATTTTTCAAGTTCATTATGGTCTCATTAGGAAGTTTCCGTCATGTCCAAACTTAAAAAGTATTAAGCTATTTGTTGAAGTTGTTTTCATCAAGATGTTTTCATGTTGCTGTTCATTGTGCACAATAGATTTTTTTCTGCTAAGGTTCTTGTTTTTCCACGCTTAAAAAAATATCTGCTGGTGATAAAGCTTTCTCTGCCACCAAAAACAGCTAAACTGTAATTATCTATTCAAAACTAGGGTTCATTTTAACTAACAACAATACCTTCAATTTGCAAGTGACAAAAACTTGTATTTTACTGAGAAATTATTGTGTAAACATAAAAAGCTAACAAATATCTTTTTAGTGTACCGCATATGTGTACTTCCTGTTCCATTTCCAAAGAAGCATCTTTAGGCTAAATTATTTTGCTCAGCGCTAAAAATAAATCCTTGTTGCCAACAACACACCATGAAGACATTTTTGCAAATGCATTTTTATGTAAAGCACAAATCAACACAGTGAAAATTATTTGATGGTCGTACTGAAGAGATAACATATCTTAAGACAGAGGCATATCTAGAATGTAAGTGTCTTAAAAACTAGAACATTTAATCTGAAATTTAAAATTCACATTTGAATGATGAGTTATCTCTAGTTTTATGACAGGAAATATGGCTTTTTTCTGTGCATGTCATCTGTTTGGGTTTGAATTCGTACAGGGGAATAGGAATATACATTTTTATTAGGACATCACAAAGTAGTGGTGTCAAAGTTTATCCGTAAGAATTGCACGGCTAGGACTCCACAGTCACCAAACATCAGCTAAAAATGGAAAATGCACAACTAAAATTAAAACAAGATTATCTCTTTTAGTGTGCATTTCATGTTAAAGTAAACATGACAGAGTCAAACTAGGCTGGACAGCTGATCTTTAAGGGATTCAGTAAGTTTCATGTAAGATTCTTCAAATTCTTGTTTGCAGCAGTGCTGAACCAGTTTGTGATCCTTAACTCCTTCTGTAGTTTGTTGACTTTGCTTTAACGTTTTGTTAGAGTTTGAAATGTGTCTGTTCAGAAAATGGCAGCTTATGTTGGTAATTGTCATTTTTGTGCTGGTTTATAGTTTTAACATTTGGTGAAGCGGCTGTTGGATTTGGTGAAGGCAGCTGTATTTCACCACTGTGTTTTTGAGTTTAGCCCCTGTATTGCATGTCCTTATATGGTTGACTTGCCTGGAGCAACATTTTGCGTCCTATTTTGTGCTGCTTGTCATGATATGAGTTGATTTGAAGAAACAGACATGAAACAGACCCCCCCCCCCCCGGAAAAAAAAAACCTCAAGCAAGTTGAGGTAGAATAAATATTACTTTCCATCACATTTTTTGTGCTTTCCTGAGTAACGCAAGGATGTACTTATCTAGTATGTAATATTGATTACACTTTTAACCCTTCATCATTACTCTTGTTGTCACTGTATAACCTTGACTGAGGTCGAGGTCAGTTGTATCTAACTGACTTTCCGACCTGCAGATAAGGACAGTACACCTGACTATGACTCCATTTCTATTTGAACTTCATCTTAACAACTGTAACATGACCAGAGCTAATCTGCACACACTGCAGCAGAACTGTAGCAGAAATTTAACAGAAACATATGAATATAACACATATGGCAGGTCTGACTGCTGTTCAACAAATCCACTTTTTTACTGACAAAATCCTCTATTTGTACTATATTTGAAGATTGTTTGCATTTAGTTATGAAAAGAGCGATAAAGCACACTACAAACACTAGCACACTACTGTAGCATTCACAGGCTTTTCAGATAAGTGCAGCTGTCAAGGCTGACAGAAAAAAAGCAGGTGCATTTATTCTGTCCGACGTGAGATTATTTAGTCCAACCACTGGAGCGACAGAGTGGAGGGTTTAAAGTCATGAGGCTCTGAATCTCACACTGTTAATGATATAGACCCTAAAGAAGTGAAAGACGTCATTGTTGCATGCTAAACAAAGAACCAATCAAAGTTTAGAAACTGCTTTTGTTTATAACATGAATATAGGGAAACTCATTCTTTTTTTTTAATCATTAATATTAAGGAAATATGTTAATAAAGTGGCATTTTATACAAACATGCATATACTGTAGTTTTGTAAAAAAAAAAAAAACCACTAAGCTTTTATATTGAATATTACATAGCTTTTATCCAAAAGTCAAGTCAGTGTTACATTTAGTCATTCTTCTTTATTGTTAAAGAAAATATTTATAAGATCCAGCATCTAAAAAAGCACACAGACTATAAAAATGTCCAGTGAGCTTGTTGCTTGAACATAAAAACAAGCATGTGATGCATTGCCTAATCTTATCAATAGTTATGCTTCACACCAGTGTCTACAAAGGAAGGCTATTACTTATGTGGTCATATTTTCCCTCGTGTGGGCAGTTGGTAAAAAATACAGAGAAGCAAGTGGCGTGAGAACAGCCAGCTGTGAGCATGTATATATGGAGGTGTGCATCGTCCACTGAGACCAGAGCGCGCGCAGGTTTAACCCGTCGGACTCCTAGAGCTTGTCAACATGAACTTCCTCACTGTGCTGTCCTGCCTTGGCCTGGTGCTGGTTGCTGCTGCCGCCCAGAAACCGAAACCCTGCGGTGAGTATTGACACACCTGTTAATGACCACAGAAAAAATGGCATTTTTTATGTCAGTTTGTAAAGCAGGACTTCAAGCGAAAGAAAGCAAGGTGAAGAAAGTTTAGGCAGTTGCTGAGAATAGAAATGATACAATTTCTATATGACAATGCCAAAAAAAAAACCCCAAGAAAATCATACACGGATAGTTTTATTGTCATTGTCACATGGTGTTTACCTCTTTTACAATACTGATACACGAGCAGCAGCTAGATATTAATGTTTTGTATTTTCCAATGTTTTGGAGGAATTTGTTTCATTTTTGGAGTTTAGTTGGCTTCGGAAGATACAAATCAAATATATTTAGTTTACTGCTTCCTGTAACCGCGGTCACCTAATTATTGTATAATGGGTTTTTGAATAGTTCGTTTTATTCACCAGCAAATGCACATTAGGCCGATAAAGTTCTTGTTTAATCTGTCTTAATATTACCTACAAGTCACAGCCTATTATTATTGTTACTGTTGTTATTATTATTATTGGTGGCAGTAATAGTGGTAGTTATAGTAGCAATAAATGATACAGAAGAGCCAGATTATAGACATGCTTTATCAGTTCATTTACCCACCATGCTACTGTGTGCTATCTCATTTCATATCACTAAAAGAAATGATTTCTGCAGCATTTTGATTTTTTCTCCCACAGTTTCTCCAATGCTGATGAGTGGCGGCTTCACCATCGTGAGTGTGCTCATATGCTGCAACACATATAAACCTCCCTCACGTATAATCGCTCTTGGACGGGCCTGTGTCAAGTGATCTCTGTCTTTCCCTTCACTCCCTGCTCTCTGTCCCTTTTCTAGATGGATGACAGTGGACTCTACATGTCCACAGGAACAATAAGCTACGATGCTTTTGGTCAGAGGATGCGAGTTAGAAACTACGAGTTAGTTGGCAATCACACTTCTTCTATGGATCAGCTGATGCTTTTCAAAGAGGTAAGTGACCGAATGTGCAGATTAATTTGTGAACTAGGAATTTTACTGATGTCCTTGAATTCCCTTTTTCTCCAGCATCAGCATCAGCATATATAAACACTGTTTTGCAGTACAGTCAGTGTCCCATGACCATGAATGATGGATTTTACTCCTAACAATGACAAATAATAGATGTAGTGAATAAATGCAGTATATTCTTTCACCTGATTCTGTTGAGTTGCAAAAGTCTGGGGCTGTTCATTAAATATTCAGGATGCTCAGGCTGGTGATTCCACACCACTGATATTGCTTTTAGCCGATAGCAGTTTGGCTTATAGCCATGCCTGTTGTAGCTGCTAATGGTATTATGTCAGTAGGTTGAAATATTGCCATTATTACAACATGAATTTTTTTATCATATTAAAATGATACTGGTATTATCATGGATTACATGATATGGTACACCCCTAATCTCCAGCTTAGGTATAAAACATACAATGTTATAATGTCTAATTTTTTAGTTTCTGCATTTTCTCACATGCGGTGATGCTGCCTCCTGTTAGCAATTTTCTTGTTACTACCAACTGACAATGACAACGATGGAAAAAAAACAGAAATCGACAATAAAAAAAACTTTAACACATTTTTAACAATATATAGAAACTAGTGCTTCCCCTCAATCAGAATTTTCAGAGACGACTCAGGAAAGGACAGCATTCATAATTTTTCTTTGTCCTTTCAGAAAGTCTATTATGAGATCAACTGGAGCAGATTTTCTTGCAAGAAGAAACCACTGAATGTTTCCTTCGTTCCCATGCAAGTTCCCTCTGATGCTCAGCTAATGGGTCAGGTTTTCATGGGCTCCTCCTCCTCTTTTGGAATGGGTGTGCTGTCCAACACCTGGTATGGAGCACTGCCACAGAACGGTAAGAGAAACACTGTATTATAAATAAAAAATCTTTTTTTATTTTGGCAAGACCTGAGGGGATGATAGCTCTTAATACAATTCACCATGTCACTGATTGGACTGACTCTAGTGGACTCTATGATGAAAGGCTGTGACTCAGGCAGACAGCTTGCTGCACAAATCAGGATGAGGGCACTATGATTACAGATCAAAAATTTAAATGCAAACAATATCTCAGGTATCCGACCGAATGTGGTAAACAATTCATATTTATCACTGGGCTGCCGTATTTACCTAACACACTTGCAGTAAGACCATAATTTATTCAGATATAAATTGTTTTCATTGTTTATTCCTTTCTTTATTTATATTGTAAGTTAGTTATTATATTAACCACCAGCACTGCGGGGACAGCCGTGGCTGGAAGCATTGTGTTTTTGGGTTGTCTATTTGTCACACTCTCAGGAATACTTTACCTCAAGAACGCCTTGAAGGGATTTAATTACATCTGGCAGAAACCTCCACCTTGACTCAAGGATGAATAGATTTAATTTAGAGGTCAAAGGTCAGGGCTACTTTGACTTCACATCTGTCTCATTCTTGTGAATGCGATACCTCAGGAATGTCTGAAGGAAATTTCAGTACATCTGGCACAAATGTCCATTGGCAGTCAAGGATAAACTAATGTTTTTGTTAGTTTTTTAGTTAGCAAATTCACACACACTGCAAAAGAAATGTCGTGTTGGTAACTAAATCTCTGTTTGCCTGCTGAACGTCTAGTCAATGAGACATTGCAATAAAGGTGTTTCTTTTTCAAGTTAGACATTGTGCAGGCGGATGTCTACAAAACTGTGTCTTACTAATCCTCCTCCTACGCACCTGTTTTGAAATAAACATGCATTTTTTTGTAATGTCTGTGACCCAACTGTTTAAATATTACCACAAAACATTTTCTTTGTGTGTAGCACGTGTGCAAGTACGGAAGAGGAAATTCCTACTTGTACAATTTAAAAGCATATAATGTTTTGTGCAGCACTATGTGAGATCCTCACATGTGACTTATGCTTCATGTCATCAGGAATGTATTCATTTGTCTTCACTGAGATTGGCTGCATCCCTATGACCATGTCTGTCTACACTCCATCAACTGGATGGGCCATGATCAGGTGAGAACCAGAGCGGACAAAACCACAGGAGAGCATTTAGACGGCTCCCACTTAAAGCCTCGAGTTCGGCATTTCGGCTGTCGCAGTCTTGGATTTTTGAAGCCAGACAGAAAGGATCTGTTTTAAGAAATTAATAAATATTATTTCTGACTGGGTGACAAGTTCTCCAATCACGTGTCACCAGCCAATTCTCACATATCAACACTTTTTAAAACGTGAGAATTAGGGAATCATTGGCCAAAATTTGGAATCAAATCTAAGACCGTACAGTATTTTCTGCCAAGAACCAAAGTTTAAAACACAAGTGTTGCAACATGGCACACTGTGCTAAATGCTGTCCTCTGTTCCTTATTCATGATGTCATTTTCCTGCTCCATCTCAACGTCAAATAGTCAGTAACGATTCTTCAAAAAAATATGTTTTTGTTTACATTTCAGCACCTTTAACTGGGTGTTGGGCAACACAGACCCCATGGACTACAGCCCTCCTTTCTTCTGTGCCAAGGCCAAGCTGGAGGAAACCGAGACCCCAGATACTTTCTTTACTGCCATGCAGTCTCTGGCCAAGAAGACCAAGAACCAGCAGTAAACATCTGGAGCATTTCACCAAGAAAATCACTAATACTGCTCCTGTCAGGACAGCAGAGCGAAATTTGAACCACGTGATCCAGTAATCATCATAGTATGGAATTCTGTTGAGTGAAACATGATTTCCAATTTTGTTTGACCTGTCGAGTTACCAGACAACACAACGAGTCACAGGAATGTATGTGTGAGAATCATTTAATACAGTCTCGACATGAGGGTAAAACCCACACGTTATCCATTGGTACTGCATGTTAAAAGAACTTGCAAGACAGTATGAGAAGATCCAGATCCAGACTATCAGAGTGAAAAGTGGAGAAAAACAGAGAACTAAGTAAAATAGACCTTTCAGTAACGACTTTTGTTGCTGTATCCCTTCTGTGTTTTCTGTCTTTGTCATCCTCTTCAATAAAATCAATTTAAAGCAGTGCATAATACTGTACTTATTTGGAGTTTGGATAAGTGTCCAAGACAGCAGAAATAACAGGAAAAACAAAATAGAGCAGAACAAAAGGACGAAGGGGAAATGTTAATGTTCAGTCCATATCAGACATGTTTTCCACACTGAGCCATGAAGCATATCTGTGGCACAATAATCATCATGTCACCAACACAAATGACAATAAGTTCAGGCCGAGTAGATGTCTTCAAAAAGTGAACTGACTTATTTTGAAATGTATATGTTTATGAGAGTTGCTTTTGGTTGACAAAAGATGTCAATGTTTTTGCTGTCCCTAAAAGCAAATTTCAGTTGGTCGTTGTCAAAATAAACACTGTACATCTGTTTTTGAGGGAAGCCTTTTTCTGTTAGAGGAAGATGGGAAAAAAATTCTAAAAGGTTGGGACTAATAAATATGAAATTTGCTAATGGTAGGCCAGAATTATGAGTCGTAAAGTCAGAGGATACACACTAGAAACATTGGAAAGATCCTTTTTTTCATAGCTCAAGTGAAACTTTCATACATTTCATTCCACATATATATATATATATATATATTACAGCTGTCAGATGAGTGGGTTTGCTGCATTGATAAAAAAAAGAAAGACTGTCCTCCCAAGAAGTCATCTGTATATTAGTTAGTAATGACTCCCAAAAAGTAAACCTTTGCTTCTTCTACAGAACCTTGGACTTTGGCATTAGGCACCAAACCCCCACTGTCCTGCATCCCTCGTCCCCTCTGTAAAAGAGCGAAACTGAGAGCCCAAATACCATCTCTGGCAAAGCAGACCAGTCAAGTGGTGTAAACATCTGGCTACCCATCAGGATAATGGGAGCTAATACTGCACCTTTCAGCGCAGCAGAATGACATTTATCTCACATTTATTTCACAAAATAATTTAACCTGATGAGATATAAAGGCAGCAGCATATTATTTTTAAGTTCATATGAGCTGGTCCTGTGGAGTTTAGATTGCCGTTTGTTAATATCAATTGATTTTAACAAATGGCAATCGAAACCTGTAGAAAACTGCAGTACTTGCTGTTCTACAGCAGATGGAGGCAGCACTGCCCTTATCTCAATGGCTCCTGCTCTGATTTATGCATTTAGGCTACCTAATGCCTTACTTAATTTGAATGTTCACTGAAAATAATTAGTTAATCAACCTACATCAGTTACTTGTGTACCCGTAGGTGGTAGCACTATATTTTACCCCTCCATATTTAGCATTTATAAGCAGGATAAAGCAATAAATGATTAGCACACTTTATGACTCAAGTTTATTAATGTCACTGTCAACAAAAGTAACTCCTCCTGTCAGACAGAATGCTTCAGATAAGGCTTTATAGCTGTATTTGTTTATTGAATAAATACATTAACACTTGCCCTTTTGTCTATTTACAGTTACATTACAGTGAAAAGTATATACTGTTTAGAAAAGTAAAGTAGGAGTGTTGACTTAAAGTGTAACCCAGAAAGCAACACATGACTTGTACTCAAGGTAAAGTGATTAAACTGATACCAACATGATATCAGGCTGCAGGGCCAAGTGAAACATCACTGTGCCTACAATTACACTTCTCCGCTACCATATGTATGTATTCTATTCTGATCTCATTTAATTTTTATGTGCAGGTTTTAGTTTGTCTTTGTCTTTTAATGTAAAGCACTTAGTGCATGTAATTTCTTTCTTGTAAAGCATGTTGGGCTGCATTTCTTGTATCAAAAGTGCTATACAAATAACATTTATTATTATTGTCATTATTATTAATACAAGACTGTTAACACATGTAAAGGCCCAGACACACCAAACCGACATAATAGAACTAGGGGTGTAGAAAACCCCCTGCTGTGTTGCCTTACATCGTTGTGTCTCAGTCAAAAAGTTGCACATGAAGACACCAAACTGGTGGTCAACCACCATGTATGTTCTGTGCCTATGTGAGAGGAAGTACCTCTCCATACCATCAGATGGTGGTGATCTGTAATCATAATTCAAAAAAGGATATTGGAAGACCGTCTTGATGCTGGTTAGCCAGTTAACACATTAACAACACGATCCAGTGTTGAAAGAATGAAACATACTTACTGTGCGGCAGTGAACAACAACACAAACCACCAGGAAACTTTTCTGCGGAAGAGCTCAATGGCTAAAGAAAAATCTTACTTTAGTTTAGTTGCTTCGACCTCACTCCCTCTTGACTTTAGCTCTTTGTTAACTTTACTCACTTGCATTTCTCTACTTGTGTGCTGGGATGAAGGGCCAATCAGACTGATTTCATTCAGTGATGAGCTCCGCTGTCACTAATGCTGATTCAACATGTTGAATGAGTGTAAAGAAAAAAAAAAGCTGATAAGGGTCAACGATGGCAAACAGTGTGTGAAACACCATAGCGGCAACAGACGCTCATTGATAGCCCAGCATTGGATGACAGTTCACTGTTGGCTTGGTGTATCAGTGCCTTAAAAGAAACGGGCATCAATATAAAGGTTAAGTGTGCAATTTAGGCAAAAGATAGCTCATTACTGAGTCTTATTCCCAGGTCATCAAATACCAACACTTTGTCACACCCCTCAGCGTGAAATACAAATGCCAAAGGCACCCTTTGTTGTTTCTAGGAAATGCAACAGGCTTTCAGCTTAACCCAATGTAAACCCATCTGTGGCAATATTTGGCGCTTAAAGCGACTGATGTGTTGAAAAGAGCAAAAAAGTCTGTGCCAGGTGGGTGGGAGGGGTGTTGGATAGGTCAGACTTTAACCCAGGAGACAGCTACTTGGGGCCCATGTCAAACCAAAAGTCAGTACTGTTTTAACATAATGTTACCTTACTTATGTCTGTTCATCAAGTATCTATGTTAGTCACATTACATATTTACATAACATTATGAACTTAATTTAACTCAAACTTCGATGTTAACCATGTGGTACAACAAATTCCACTTAGGAGACAGCTGTGGGTCACATAAAGTCACACACACACACACTAAAGGGTGCTGGTCATAAAGACGCCAAAGGGTGCCTGCTGCGTTGGTGTAACACTCCAAGGAGCATGAGAAAGCATCAGTATTTCATGACCTGGGATGAGAACATATTGAACCTGGAAATAAGACTGCATTTGTATTTGTCGACATTGCAGTGAGACTCAATGATCAACTGTGTTTATCCGGAATCTCATACAGCACCTTTAAAAGTTAGTCTGTGTTGCTCCATCTTGAATCTATTTTAAAACTTCCTAAGTGGCTGAATCACTTGGCTGTGTCTTCTTACAGTAATGCCTGACTAACCCACTGCACATCAATTATACGAGCATCACTTTTTGCCATTAGAGATTCTTCACACTTGTTTCTCCTTCATGCATTTGTGAGTCATCGTCTAATAATGCACGTCAAGGTGTTTGGAGGTGGCTACCTAAACCCACTGTCAGAAACTACTCATCTGTCCTGTGTGATTAAAGAGATGCAAGACTTCTCTGGGAGCATTAGCAGCAATAATAGCCTTGCTAGTCTGTCCAATTATCAGTCTAATGATTATCTAAGCACGCTGGGACTGTGGCGTAGGCCTGCGCAGGAAGAGACGGGGCTGAGTGTTAAGTCCCTGTTGTGATAAGGAAATTACATAGTTAAGTCAGTTCTACGTTTCAGTTTTATTTAACTGAGCCCAAATATTAAAGTGGTAGATACTGTAGGATGATTTGTTAATTTTGTGCCTGACTGCCAGTAAATGGCAAAGTCAGTGGAAAATCGAGGCAATTTCAAAACCTGTCGCCTTAAAATTGTCACATGAACAAGCGTAAAGTGAAGCTCGTTCAACAACTGAAACAGCAAATACTTTAAACATAAAGGCAAACATGGTGCGTTGAACTAATCCTATTTGTTAATTGTACAGAAGTGATTTTATTGACACTGAATCAGTTTGAAGCTTTCCTCAGCATAAAGGTGCCGACAACCACAGAGGAAGATTTTAACTCTGCTACAAGCCTGACTATGACTGTGGTCAGTTGGACTGACTGTCCAGTAATTATAAAAAGCCAAAGAAATACTGAAAAAGTACTGACCAGATTAATGAGATTTGCAATGCGTATTTATGGTACCAGAGGATTAATCCTGTGTTCGGTGACCCTCCATACCTTCCTTCTAGCACCATTTGGCATGACTCTGTAAACGATAAGCTCTGTAAAACATAAGTTCCTAATTCCTTTTTCCTCCTTCTTTTTTTTAAAAATTCATGTACATGAGACATAGTGAGAGATAGACTGCACCATTAGGTCCATGAGGTGCGGTCTATCCATCAGGTGCGGTGGTGAATTTACAATTTACAGAAAGTTAATATGATACTGGCTCTTGCTTTTTTTGATATCTAGGTACTGAAAAAATGTTGTTGTGCATTTGCGATCTGTCATTAGCACTATTAGCTTGTTCACTATATTACGGGAATGGCGATGTCACACTGAACATCCCATGCAGCCCGTTCAGATTTTAAATCTTTGTATGGAAAATAAAACGAATTGTAGAATATTCGTATTGAACAGTCAAGTCTGATATGACTGGCATAATTCTAAGTTGAATACAGCCCTACAGTGTAATATGCAGATTAGAGAGTGCCAGATTGAAAGAGCATGCCAGATGTTGCATTCTTATATTTTTGGCTTTAAATCTTATGGATTAAATGTATTGACTCCCAAAGCATTTGGTACAAATCAGGATGACTTATGCCACTGCACTTGGTGCAGTGTGATTATAAATCCAAGCAGTTCCAGTGATTGTGAGGTTTCTCATCCACCACTGATGCTTCATCAGATATATCCAAATTAACAAATCAGCGCATTCTGTCAACTGGAGAATTTAGTGACTTATTTAGCAGCCAGTACTTTCCCTCGATTATAGTCCACCACCTGTCTCAGGGAAAAGTAAGTTAGGTCAGTTAGGTTTAGCTTTGGATTTCTGCAAGTGAAATTATAGTGATAGCAGAAGTTTTTCCATTTAAGAATATCTGGTCATGCCTTTAACATAAAACCTGTCTTCTTTTGGCTCCATTACATGATGGATGATTGTTGTACATTGGTACGATATGGTTTACATTGAAGCTTTTGCTTTTTTGTGCCAACATCCAAAGTTTACATACATTCCCGTCTGTAATATCATATCCTTGTTTGACCAGTTATCCAAGAGGAAAAGGCCTAGAAATGCACATTGCATTACAACAGTTCTTATCAGAGTCTTTTAGTCTCAGCTTAAATGTCACATGTCAAATCTTCCTTTTAAGCAGCCAGTTGTAGGGCTACATGTTTCATCCACAAACACTTAGTATGAGTTGTGCCTGGCGTAAGATTTTCATGCCTTTGGATAATCCCTCGATATTATGAAACATTGCCACATGAACCAGTCACTGTTTATTAACCTTGATTCAAAAGAAACCTGGTATTTCACTCGTTCTGACGAGTTAACTTTCTGCTTTGAGCAGTATGTATCAGGAGAGAACAAATACATCAGTAAATGCGTGCATGGACCCACTCATTCACCCACCACACACACAGCAAATGCCTCACACACCTCTTTTATCACTACTCAGTGTACTTATTGAGTGCTCATCCAGGCTGATCAAAGAGCCCTAATTACATGCATTAGCGAGTGACGACTCCACTGAGTGGGTACCACACACACAAATAAGACTTCGTATGCAAGGTAACAGGCTTTAATGTGCCTGTATGAGAATTTGTGTCATGAGTGGGTGTGTGTGTGTTTGGAGAGTCACCTGTAGTGTACATAGGAGCTTGAATTTGCACGTGATGGAGCTGCTCCTGGCGCATCAGAGCAGTGTTAGTCACTGTCACCCCGCTATTCAGCAGAGGATGATGGACGTCAGAGGGTCAGCCACCAATTATCCTCTTTACAGCGATGGGAGAGGCTGGCCCTCATCTCTGTGCACCTCAGTCTCCTCCCTTCTTTCTTTCTCTTTCTTTGACATTCATGTTACCTCTGTCTCTCCCACAGAGTGTTAATCTTTTAGGAAGAAAAGGAGCATAACAAACTGTTTGTGGAGTAGACTTTACTGTTCACACGCTGTTCCCATGGTCATGGAAAACCTGGAAAAGTCATGGAATTTTACAATCATATTTTCCAGGCCTGGAAGGGTGATGGATTTTGCTGTATGTAATGGAATTGCTGTACAGTTAATCTTAAATGAGTCTTTTCGTCTTAAGGCCTTTGTACACTAAGTCCATATTTTTCATACACATTTTATAATCCTTCATCTGATAAAAATAGTTATGCACAGAAACCCACACTGAATCCAATGTATTTTACTGTCCTATGCATTGCAAAAATAAGCAATACATTAAAAAATTAAACATGCACTGTTGAAATAAGCTATTTGATTTTGAAATGTTGCTCTGCATGCTAGACAGAGCACTCCAGTGGCAACGCTGCAGACTGTCGGTTACAGAGTTTTAAATGTGTTAATTAATGGGCGGGGATATATAAGAATTTTGATGAGTACCTGAAACATATTTTTTAATTCAGTCAATAAATGGTAGATACAACACATTATCACACTGGTCACAACTGTGAGCAGACATAAAGTGCAGCTTTTCACCTACTTATCCATTCAAATAATAATAATTAAAAAAAAAGATTAATAACCTGTAAGGGTTTCTAAAGAGGATTGATTTTCATATCTATCATAAAAAATTTGGCATTGGATGGGTAAAGTGATCAGAAGAAAGTTTTTCAAAAGCTTTTGGCCATGTTACCCCTTAAAAATGACGCAATTTTGCCACTGTTGTCATTACTGCTTATATCTATTATTTATAACTAGTTCAAAGAAAGAATATATATATATATATATATATATATATATATATATATATATATATATATACATATATATATATATATATATATATATATTTTAAGCGTTTTTCACTTTTTATATTTTTAGGAAGACATTTATATATATTTTGGGGGCTCTTCGCGGCTGTGGGACCCAAAGGTGCCACCTACTAATTTAATGCTTCGAGCCATTAATGTGTCGGTGATTGTTTTAAAATGTTACATACGTCATACATAGTGGCATAAGCAGGATTGGATGGTTTGCACTTAAAGGGCAAACATGAGCTCATTATTTACATTTCATGTTTGAATTTTTTTTCTGTTTTTTTGTGCGCTTGAAATAAGTGAAACCTATTTTGGGAAGAAAAAGCAGGATGGAGGATGAGGAGGGAAGGCCACTTCTCTGTGAAACACGTTGGCGCGTGAACTATTCCAGTACTGTGGGCTCTTGAATGCTGTCCCGCTTAATGTTGTTACCTTGTTATTCAAGGTGAGACAAAGCAGAAGTTAATGGGCAATAACACACTTTATGGCTTCGCTGAGTGGCTTGTCCTTTGACACGCTCTTTTAAACAGACTCAAACATACTGAAATAGCGTATGTCTATAAATATGTTTATGTACATACACATGCACAATACCAGGCGCACACACAAACCCGATGACCTACAGTGTCTTCCACCTGTTCAACAGAAGGGGGAAAAAAGAACACTTATATAAGGAGCCTGTGAAAGGGGTACATGATGTATTGGTCATACACGGCTGTGCTGACCGGATGTGGAAATGAAGTGTGAAGCCATAGGTGAACATTGGAGGGCACAGATAGGAGGAAACCATGCTGTTAGTCTCTATTTATGTCTGTCGCAGTTTATTAACGTTACTTATACTGGCTGATGGGGTACAAAATGTTCAGGCAGCTCCCTAGAGAAAACATATTGTTCCCTTTTCCACAATTATCCAAGAAAATCTCCCCACATGGGTACTCCATATGAGCTTGTTACCTTCTCACAGAGGGTGACTTTTAGTATAAAGTTCAACAGGATTAAAAACAGCTTTTCAAGTACGATTAAATACAGCCAAAGGCAGAACATGTTGACAGCGGGCGTTAATCTAATTACATGTCTGTTTTGAGGCCAGCCTCCCGATGGGAATTAGTAAGATCAGAGAAGAAATCTGGTTTCAAGAAGATATCCCAGCTCTATGTACAGTATAGATATGAGAACCTACAACAGATGAAGTCACTGCAGCAGCATAATCTACATGCTTTTCAACCAAAGTACTCCTTTACTTTTGTTGTGTCCTCAACCGAATGGTTAATAAGTTTTGCCTTTTTTTTTTTTTTGCCTTAATAGTAAGCAGTGGCGGATTTAGCACTATGGTACCATAGGCGAGCTAAAAAGTAAGATAAGAATATGTGCCAATTTGCTTTAAGTACTAGTAATATGTTATAATAATTGAATAAATCAACTGATTTGATTTGATTTATTGCAAACATGTAAAACAGGAAATAGAGAAATTGTTATACAAAAGCAGACATACTAACAAAAAAGTAATATATATAGACAATGAAAAACATCAAGCAAAAGAAATGGTCAAACAAGTGATGGAAGATAAACTAGGAAAAAAAATAAAGTAACCACATAAATAAACAGTAAATAAACAATAAACAAACAATAATCAACCGACACTAAATAAGTAACCCAAATAAAAATGACCAAAACATAATTACAAATAAACTTGATCAGAAGAATAAACAATAAAATGATATATGGTCATGAAAAATAACAATAAAAAGTACAAATCCACTTTCTTATTAAACTGGGGATGCCGAAATTCCAAAACCAATATTGTATAATATTTATACAAAAACAATTTGGAGAATAGCTGATACATTGTTTTTGTATTGTTGTTGATGTTGGGTTTTTGTTGTTGTTATTTAGTTTTCTATTCTACATTATAAAAATAACTGTTAAGCCCTTCATTACATTTCCTCAGAAGGAGAACAAATGCACTGATTTATGAAATAACCTTTAAAATAACCCTCTTTCACATGGAATACAAAATCCTTCTCTAATATCTGTTTTATATTGCTGGGAAACATCAAACATTTCTCCTTTAAACAATTGTATTTATTGACAATTTTGCCCTAAAGCTACATGTTACAAGATTACAGGAACACATCATGAGAACATTATTTCCTAATGCTCCATTTTACTCCATTTCACTTGAACGCATCATAGTGTAACTCGGTGTGACCTCCCTGAGCTGCTAGAGCTCACAATAATGAGCTCTCCTCTGCCCGTTTCAGCACAGATTTGTTTGCTTTTTATATTCTCTCTTTCACCGTATAGGCCTACAGATCTCAAAGTATTGTAGTGGTAGTTTCTGAGATGGGTGTTCTTCTAGCATATACTTTTCTATATATTCCAGTGGCTTTTTGGCTGATAGGTGGCTGCGCTGTTAATGGCCAGAAAAAGGTCCTCTAACAACCACTTTCATGCGCATCCAGCATTGTTCAGACTGTGATAACTTTTCTCTGGGTGCAAAACACAGATTCTGTCATAAGAGGACAGCTATAGTTTAGCACGTGTGACTTGTTTCTGTTGCTCCATTCATCAGTTCTGTTGGTTGTAAACAAGATGGTGGTTCACCCAGACATTTCATTTGAAAGTAAAACCAAAGGTGAGCACAACTGTAACGTCACTAATAATCTCTCATTACATAAGACATTGTTTGTGCACAAGTACAGACTACAATAGTGATGGATGTTTACAATGGGCAGTTTGGATATTGATTTTACCATTTGCTTAAAAATTAATCTGATTAACCTTTGGGTTTGTTTACAACCTTTATGAAAGTCTGACTGCTTGTCTTTGTTGCTGTTAGACTTATTTTTAAAAATATCACTGTGTATATATCAAGCCCTCAGGAAGTACTTTGAAGCCAATTTGTTATAGTGGCTAGACCATGGAATTACAACCCAAAGAGATGTCTAAATCATTGGAAACCTTTTTTTAGCTTCTCAATTCCAACTAAATGAGTCATTTCAGGATTTAATCCATTTAGATTAATAGCATTTTGAAAGTCTAGAAAGACCCACAAGATTAAATCATTTTATCCCTATTAAAGTTATTGGAGGGCTAAACGGGAAGTTAGCTGCTCGACTGGCTAAAGCCTCCAGTTTGCTTGTTCTGTTGGTCTAATGATACATAAGATCTAGATACTTCTACTCAGGAAGTCGAACGTTTTGGATTTATGTGCAACTAAGCAACTTTCAAAGGTATGAACAATTTTAGCGTGCTGACGCTAACATGCAGATTTTTAGCAGACTTCACGTTTACCATGTTCAGTATCCTGGTTTAAGGTGTTAGCGTGCTAGCATTTGCTAAACCAACACTAAACACAAAGTAAGCATGACCAGAGACACTAGATAAACCAAGACATTGGCACAGCTTGTAATCAGATATCTTTTGTTGTAGAGTATCTTTGGTATGGATGAGGCTGGTGAGAATGTCATTGCTTTTGCAGGTATTGCAAAAGTCATGATTTAGTTTTTAGTCATGATGATTCTGGTGGAAAGGTCAGGTGATTAAAAAGTTAATACAATTTATCCTGAGGTGTACATGAATGTCTGCACCAGATTCTTGGCAACCCATACAATAGTGGTTGAGATACGTCACCCAGATCTGCATGTGATTCTCATGGTGGTGCTAGAGAAAACGTGGGATAGCCGAAGTCTGGGCACCATGAACGTCAACTTTCATGGCAACTAAATAGTTGTTGAGATTTTTTGTTATGGATTGACCTTGCAGAACCATACTACTAGTCTGGCATAATAATAATGCATAAAGGTTTTCTTTCAACTCTGACCACCTCTAAATTAATGACAAATTCCTTAAATGACACTTTCTCCACATCAAGAAATTCTCATAAACATTTGAGATTCACAGTGGGGTAAATGGGTGAGGTTGATCTGCAGGGCTACCCCTCATTAACCATCCAAATATGACTGCAACGCTTTGTGGTTCCCTGGCCCTGACCTGTTCTCTTTATTAGATAGGCATGCCAGCACTACAAGAAGATACAAACAAGGTCTCAAAATGAATAGTCTAATTGATTTGTGTGGTAGAGCCTGTGCGGGCCGTGCCACCATCAGCTATAGGTACAAAAAGAGAGGCAAATGTGTAATTATTGAGGCACGCTGCAGGATTGAAGAGGTCTGCTCTAATTAGTTGTGTGGCCTGGAATATGTATGTGCATAAATGTGTGTGTGTGTGTGTGTGTGTGTCTGTCTGTGTCTGTCTGTGTCTGTGTCTGTGTCTGTGTGTGTGTGTGTGTGTGTGGGGGGCAAGTGCCAGGGCATAGTAGCGTAACTACGTAACCCTACATGCAATGCAGTGCTCCAGAGCCTTTAATTTCCGACTACCTTAACATTAGTAATGAAAAGGATTTTACACTTGTTGAAAGTCCACACTGGTATTTAAACGCTGAACACATTATTGCAGAGTCCATTTTTTTCTTTGTGCTCCCATTTTAAAAGGTCACTCAGCTGCAGCATTATACCCAAAGTCATTTGAACTAAACTCACTCTTGATAAGCCATTAGAAAGGTTATGGCAACATTTTAGGCAGGTTGAACCATCCGGAAAGCAGGTAATAATGTTTCAAATGGTAATGAGAGACTGCAATTTGTGAAGTGCGACTAACTTAATAAAAATCAGGGGAGAAAAGATCACTTTGTCTGCTTCTCATATTGTTTCTCCTCCTGTTTCATTCAGTTCAGATTCTCTGCACACAATAACAAAGAAGGGAGAGACTCTTTGTTTAAAGTGGCACTCACTGTTGACTGTCCTGTTAAAAAAATTAACACACTGTGCAGACATTGTGGTCCTAGACACTTTTCCCTGTGGCTCACCATTACCCTGTGTGGTCTCAGGTTCACATGGCACAGAATTTCTGTTGATTTATGCTTCTTTACTCAGCGGACAGCAGTATCACACAGTGGTGCTAAGAGATCTGGCTTGACATCCGTCATCTAGGGCCCATCACTCATGATGTCAATGCTGCATAACAAATTACAACCTTTGGTAGGACTACTGTTTGTGTGTGTGTGTGTGTGTGTGTGTGTGTGTGTGTGTGTGTGTGTGTGTGTGTGTGTGAGTGTGTGTGTGTTGCACTGGGTTTGTGTGTATATTTGCATTAAGGGAGTGTATTTGAGCATGATTGTTCTTGTTTGTTCATGTGGGAGGATTCCGTTTTAATGCTACCAGGGTTTAGGAAGAAACTCGTGATAGCTGTCTCTATATTTTTTCACGCCATTTATGCACTCCAGTCAGCCAGTAAAAAAAGTTTGGTATGAAATATCTTGTTAATTACATTTTTTGACATTTTAATAATGTAAAACTATCCCTGCAGTTGGTCTGGCTGCTGCTGTTTAAATGTCATGAAAAATTCAACATCAAGTTGGTGAATCCAAGTAAAGTAACAACAGCAATCTAAAGTCTTTCATGTATATAAATATCCAGACTGACAAGACCTGCACTCTACAGCAGAGAGTAAAAGTGTTTTATTCCCTGTCTCTGTACCTATGAAGGCCAAAATGAAGAAAGGCAAGAATCATGGCATTATATACTGAATGTTAGGCATGTATTGACCTATTTATTACCTTCACCAAGGGGGCTATACTTTCAGGTTGTTTTTATGCCTATGTCAGCAATAGCTGTGGCCATAGGCTTTATGTTTTTGGGATGTACATCATCCCATTTTTTTTAATGCAATATTTTAATAAGGCCTTGAGGGAATTTCCTCAAATTTGGCACAAACATCCACTTGGTCTTAGCAATGAACTGATTAGATTTTGGCAAACAAAGGTCAAGGTCACTGTGACCTCACAAACATGTTTTTGGCCATAATTCAAGAATTAATATGCTAATTATGACAAAATTTCACACAAATGTCTAATATGATATAATAATAAAGTAATGACAATTATATCCAAAAGGTCAAAGGTCAGTTTTACTGTGACATCATAATCATCTGCAAAAACACTTTTCTGGCCATTACTCAATATCATAACTCAAGAACAGAGGGGGAGACATTTGATCAGATACTGAATTGGTGACATTCATCTTAGGTCTCCACCTTGGAACTTTTCTGGTTTATCGTTCTTGCGGAGATGTGTGTGAAGGACACGATTTTCACAGAAATGGATGTAAACTTCAATTGCAACTTGACTGGAGCAGTACTTCTAGTTTTTCTGGTGGTTTGCTTGTCTGTTAGTAAGCAGGATTATGGAAAACTTCTCGTCTAATTTCTATGAAACTTGGTAAAAGGGTGTGCTTTGGGTTGAGACAGAACCCATTATATATTGGAGTCGATCTGAATCACAGGTCAGATTGTCGCACTGTTTTTCTCATTGCAAGATAAAGCATTTGGCCTTTGTGAAATAAATGCCATACATCTTAAAATCCAATAGATGGAAATAAAATACAATAGTGCCAAAACACAGAGAGTTGTACAAATATGATTAACGCCATGCCATGGGTAGACTAGACGAGGTGGCTCAAGCTCAATACAGAAAGTGGTCGTTTTAGGGCACTCGGGGGCTGTGGTTTCATGAGAAAACTATTGTAACAATTGAAACACACCACAACTATGACAATGCTTATTTCTCAAACTAAGGTGCGGCTACAGAAACGTAAATACACACATATTATGCAACTAAATGTAGCCTTACTACATTTGTACATTCATAAAATGTAAATTATCTGCCATAACCTCCACCAGAGATACTAATTCAAATTGGCTCAAATAAAAATGTATTCATTGTTAACAAAGTTTTAAAGAAAGGCAAGCTGCCATGTTCATGACACTTCAGTCTAAGCATTTATATTTATACATATATAAATGATAATAAAATGTTAATGGTTTTTCACAGATGTATGTTAAGTCTGTGAAATATTTCCAATCAAGAAGTACATAATAAATGCACAGCTGAGATGGTGAGGCAGTTTTGGAAGTATATCCAGACATATATAGTGGTTGTGCTTGCAGATTTACAAATCATAGAAGACTGTACTGTTGGCCTTGGCGGAGGACTACGCTCTCTAGGTACCCCTCTAGTTACTAATCATGTATTTTTAACATTATTACTGACATTTTTCAAAGCTGTACTTGGAGTTTTGGATGTGTTTTCCCGCTTTGTGCCATTATATATTGAAGAGAGGAAAAGCATGCTGTCAGTTATTTACCCCTTCATCCTTTTGATCTTAAGTTTGGCATTACTGAGGGCCCTGACTTTGTATCTTCTTAATACACTTTTTACTGTGAGGGATGGTGTCCTACATTAGGATCAAGTTTCTGCCAAATTTTCAAAAGCAATTGTGATAATTTTATATTAGATATTTCTGAAGGGTTTTGTTTTCTCTGTGCTCTTCTCGCTGGATTGAAGTGGGCAAAGCTCAGTTAGGAAAAGGTGATGATGTGAGTCTACATTTGTTTTCAGCTTCTCAAATGTGAGATTTTGCTGCTTTTCTTTGTTACACAAGATAATAAATGAAATATGAACGGCGGACAAACACAAGCAATGGCACAGTTCCTTGACTAAAGATTCATTTATTGATAGAGAAAAAAATGATAATGTAAATTTGTGAAAATAGCGATCACCTATTACAATAAATTAATTCCTATACACACAGAAAGAAGTGCAAAACGATTATGGCTGAAAACTCATTAAAAGATTTTCCACAAACATACTTTGGAAAACAGTTGACAGCACTGTAATGTAAAGTGTCATTTGTAGAAAACAAGCCAAAAAAATGCACCTGTTATCATGAAAATAATCACCTGAATCTCTCGGAATTTCTCTTTTTTATACCTTTTTCTGTTGCAACAGGAATCCTTTTTATAAGAACGCAAGATGACAAACAGGCAGGGGTCTTATCTTAACTAGCCAGACTGTACCTTGACCTACAGTAAAAGACAGTGGTCCAAAATAAACACTCGTCATTACAGAGACAGTTATACAAACACCCAACAACAGATGATGGAAGAAATAATGGTCCCAGACCATCAACAACCAGCCATCATCCACTCGTTAGTCCTCACATATTCGTTTTAAGTTCTGTTTTCCTGCGTACGTGTTTGTCCCCGTACATGCAGCTGCTGAAATAGCCCTCTGAGTGGATGTATAATGGGGAGCTGAGGTGAAGAATGGGTGGCCTCCATTACCCGTGATGCTTCTGCTCTCATCCAGTTTTGTTCAGATGCTCTCGACTGATCTGACGCATTTTTTATATATGGCCATTATGTGCCTTGCGTAAAGGAGATGAGGGTTGATCTAGAGCCTATCAGCTGGTTTGCCGGTGACCTGTGTTCACTGCCTCCCTTCGCCTTCTTCTAATAATGTTGCCAAGGTGAACTAATTTCTTGTGTAAGTTATTGTGAGATCCTACTATGAGCTGGTTCATTTCATATGTGCATTAGTTTGCATGATCTATCATTGTAATGTCCTGGTGGGAGGCTGCAGAGCTACCTAGTCATTACATGTGTCATGTCATTCACATTAGGTTTAGCTGTTATCTAGTCAAAAAGGGCAGATGGTGAGGCAGACAGAGACAGACTGTCTCAGTGATCACAGTGTTTTGATATCTTATGCCTATTGAAATCATTAAAGGTTAGAATTACTCCCCTGTGTTTCTGTGCACCAGTCAGGTTTTTCTTACAGTTTACGTCCATGTCTGTAAAAAAAACATTGAAGCCTTCCACACATTTTACCGCTGGCAGCACAGAAAATCTATGAAATCAACACAGTTTTAAAATGGGCACCCAAGATTAGTGTCACCATTTAGGTATCTCACCAAACTGAGATTTGACGTCCAGAAACGGCCAGAAAAGTGAGCTATGCAAATTATTATGATGTCACAATGAAGTTGAACTTTGTCCTATTGGATGTGAAATGCCATCACTTTATCATTATATTCTATAAGACACACACACACACACACACACACACACACACACACATACACTTCTTTTATAATGAGGACACAAATTCACGTTCATAGGGAATTAAAATACCATCCTCCAGCCCATGCAAATCCCAACTCCTCCACTAATAATCATACTCAAAGTCTCATCACTGCAAAACCACACATGCACACAGACGGACAGTCAACATTCAGCAGATGGTGTCCAGTCTCGCAGCGGAGCAGCATACATATGCAGGTTATAACTCAGCCAAATCCTCTACACTGAGACCTGGCAGTGCGCTGAAGGTCTGCAGCCAACTGACTAGCATTTACAGGGAAATCACCCACCTGCACTCACAATCCAGCCACAGATGGTGAGGAGTTTCTGCTCAGGGAAAGCAGAAAGGATGTGACCACCAATTCTGTCAGCAGCCGTGTGTTTGTTTACATGCATAAGGAAGAGACCATCAGAGGTGGGAGTGTTTTCCCCTGAGGGACACCGGGTCTTTTTTGTTGTAAGTTGTCAAGGTGTTTCAAGTGATGTGGTGGCAGAGTGGCCGTACTGTGAGAGATCACATAAGGAAAACAATTTCAGTGAGCCTCTAGTGTGTCTGCAAACCTGCCAACTTTTAGCAAAATGCACTTTTCCAAATAAGAAATTTGTCCCCCAGATGATTCATGTAGAATTGAACTGTAGTTTTTGACACCTGCACTTGATACCAAATTGTATTTGACCAAGTTTGTTATCTGAACTGTTTTCTGTTTCCTTTGCTTAAAATATTTCAATTAAAAGATGTACGTGGCAAAGCCTATTTTGTAGTCATATTTTTTCTCTGTGACATGGCAGTTTGCTTTACAAGTCAATATACATAGCTAACTGCATCTGATGTGCAACAAAACACTTGACTTGGCATTATGTTTTCAGATTGTCCGTCCGTCCCATTCTAGTGAACGCCTGAGGGATTTTCCTTTAATTTGGCACAAACATCCACTTGGTTTTTACAATGACTAGATTAGACTTTTGAGGTCAAAGGACAAGGACAAGGCGACTTCAGTCTCATTCTTGTGAATGCGATACCTCTCCAACACCCTGGGGGAATTTCCTCAAAGCTGGCACAGACGTGCACTTGATTAGATCTATCTATCTATCTATCTATCTATATATATATATATATATATATATATATATATATATATATATATATATATATATATATATATATATATATATATATATATATATATATATATATATATCCATGTTTCCACAGGCATGGATATAAGCTGTAAAAGAAACTTGACTGGTGTGGAGAAGCATACAACTGCAGGGTGGTAATTCTATTTTTTAATGATTTTAGGATGTTGAAACACTGTGATCACTGAGTCAGTCTGTCTCTTTCTGTCTCTGTGCTTATGGGGGGAAGATGTAAGTGAAGCATTCATGTTTTCACAGACATGGATGTAAACTTTAAATTCAACAACCCCAAGGCTGTAATTCTAGTTTGTATGTACAGTCCTATACACCGGCAATGTCTTTATGCATCTTCGTTCTTAAGAAAACTGCAGTTTTATTATATCCGCAACCTGGATGTCTGTCAGTATTGTTTGTCTGACATGTGCTGCCTGTCATCCTCAAATGTAGCAAAGAGGAGAGAAGTAGTTGAGGAACAAAGAGTGCCAAGACAGATATATATGGCTAAGCAGAAACAACAACGTATTGTCATCTGTTTCTGCCCATTTGAGTTTGCAGCAATGTTCTTAACAGACTATTTACATCGCGAGTTACATGAACTAAATTACTAAAATAAGTAACAGTTTAAAATTCAAAATTTGTTTTCATGGCATAAAAATGTTTCACCAATCAGACACAGTGATAGATGTGATGTTCTTCAGCCAATTTTATCTCATCGCTGCCAAAGTGGTTTCAAGGTAGAAAAAAAAAACATTACCTAACACAGGCCGCCTGCCAAGGTTATAATTATAACTGACAGACTCGCAGCCACAATGGTCTGTGCCTGGTGTGATGTTATTCTTCTGGATCAATACGTAAGATCACAGATGACAGGCAGATAACAACACAATTCATGTATTTTAAATTGTTTTTCCTCGGAAAGACACAAACAATGTTTTAAAATTTGACATACATGTATAGTATAGTCACAGTAATTGTGTGGCTTGGCATTGTAGATTTCAGCAAATGTTTCTCAAACGGGAGTAAAAACTGCATTTGTTGGCGACTGTTCTCAACTGTGGATGGATACACATTTGGTGTTCTGGTGAGGATAACAGCAGGACGATGGGACTCAAACTGCAAGTGCCAATGTTAATCATAACGACGGACATGTCAGCCAGTGCAACAGTGTGTAGAGTGAAATGTACAAGGCTTTGATACAGAGACACAAGCTTGTATGATCACCTCATAGTTGGTTGTGGTGTTTTCATGGGATTTGAGGACCATAAGAAAAGTGTCACCAGCCTTATCCCTTAATGCCACTGTAAACATACAGCTAAAGCCCTGAATAAACCAAGATATGAAAATCAGCTTTGATTAGAGTAGAAGAGACTATTAGAGAAAAAAAATCAAAAGAGTGAGCTTTCACTGTCACTGGAATAAAAAAATGAGCACAGGACTTGTTTTGAACTATTCACCAGCTTAAATCCCTCTGTGCCAAAGAAGTTTCAAAGTAGATTTATTTACCATCGCTTGACTACCTGCCAAAGGAGTAAATACAGTAAAACTGACAGATTTCCAATGGCTTTTTTTGTGATGGATGATGGTGACTGATTTTCTCTTGTTAGAAAACAGGGACATTCTGAAAAAAGAAAATTATTATCTTTCATAGAGGTAACAAAACGCTAAATGATGTGCTTTTAGCTGTGCACAAGTATAGGTGAGGTTAAACCATGATTCTCTGTCTCTCCAGTAAGAGGTGATCTTTCCTATTAGGCAAATACCGTATTTCAGGCCTACACTGATCAAGGCCCCCCAGAGTGCCCGAAAGTATAAATTAAATGAATGAAGTGTTTCGTTAATTTGGATTATGCCATAAAATTCCCCTAAGTGTGCTTATCTGATCCGTGCCACTTACAGGTAATAATGGATAATTCTGGCCCTGGCATAAGATTTTGCTTCCACAACAAAAATGAAATGCATTTGTTTGAGTAAGGCCGAAAAAAAAAATGAAGTACGACCAAATGATGGATGACTTTTTTTTATTACAGTAAAGATCAGTTCAGCACAAGTGCAGTGATGTGGGTTTTGACAATGGAAATAAAGACCAAAGCGCATCATTCCCTCAAGGTTGACAGTGATAGTGAAAAGTGCTCTTACTGTTGAAACTGAAATATTATTTTATCATGTTGAGAAAACAACACAAAGCATTTTCAACAACAAGCACTTCAGGAGTGGAGACTCTTAAGGGCAACCAAAATACAGTCAAAGATCACAAAACTTGTATTTATGATTTTAGGAGTCAACAGTGTAAAACTGCTTTGTTTTGTGCAAAGTGTGTTATACAATTTTAAGTGCAGGCAAAGTAGTAAGTAATTTATTGGCTTAGTGAAGAGATGTAATAACAGTAGATCTGATTACTAAGACAGAGGAATCTCAGGCCCTCAAAACTCTCAAGGGGTCAGTTTGCCTCAGACAAAGTGCTTGTTGGATCATTGAACAGCGTGTCTCACTCCTCTCTATGATGGCAGACTGTTCAGAACAGCTTAAATAGGGATAAAATGATTTAATCTTGTGGCTCTTCTAGACTTGATAAATGTTGTCAGACCAAATGGATCAAATCCTAATATGAATCTTGATTCATATTAGGATTTGATCCATTTGAGTTCTGCCTAGTTTGGCAGTTTGACTGCAGTTCATGAGCAGTAATTGACATGACTGACACATAGTTTAGAGACTCCTCAGTTCTGACGAGTTATTTTGTTCTAGAGGTGCTACAAGGCAGTAGAGTAGATAGCGGAGAGTGATCAAAAAAAAAAAAAAAAAAAAGATTACCTGTCACATTCAGTGCTGTGTGAATAGCATATATGAAACAAGTTATTATTATTATTATTATTGTTTTTTTGGGGTTTTTTTTAAATCGAGAAGTTACCAAACAGCTTTAGTGCCAAGTTCAGACCAACAAAGGGCTGTATGGAAAAATCAGCTCCCATTACTCATTTTAATGAGACCATTGCATTGTCACGGATCAAAGCAACTCCTTGTGTTTTAATGGTGTGCCACATTTTTCATCTGAGCATCCTTCAAGTCCACCTCTGGTCCAGACCTTGTGATGATGATTGATGATCAATGTCATACTGTGACAGGAGACTTTCTGATCAATTGACAGTCAAACTAAGACTCACATCAATCATTCCTCAGTTCTAATTTAATTCCTTCAACTCATGCGTGCAACTCAAAGCATTGAAGATGCTTTATATCCATCAGAGATTCTTGTTTCACGCAGAGTTTTTTTCTGTAACTTTGTGGCTGTTTTTAAGTGTGCCTGCAGGTACCCAGAAAAGCTGAAATATTGGTTCTTTGAAGGGTGAGAAATTTAAATATCACCAAATAGTTAAATGATGACGTTTGTTAGGAGTTTTCTGTGGCTTCGGGCTGCCACATCAGCCTGCATGAAATCCATTTGAACCTCTCCTACCTGGTTGAAACTTCGCTTGGGTGTGTTTGATTTTTCAAATGAGCGCAAAATGTGTCATCGATGTGTGTGCTGCTCTGAGCTGTTCCTACCTTGAGTTAGGAGCAGGGTTTTTGAAACACACAAATATCAGGCAGATAAATACCCTGCAGCAGGAGGGGGTTATTTGTTGTGGATGTTAAAAAAAATTCTCAGTCTAAGCGTGGCTGTCATTATCCAAAGCACTGAACTCGGCTCTGGAACAGACAAACCCCAGAGGATCAAAAATCCCTCTCCTGTCCCTCCACAACCTCTGATTTCAAGTGACGGTAACCAAGCAACTGACAGCAACTTAATTATCATTCATGTTGTAAACCACTTACTTCTACAGAAAAACTATTTTCCTCACTGACCCGCCCTGCTCTGTTCCCAAACATAAATGCTGGGGTCGAACAACGGAGGCTGGGACTGTCAGTGTTGTAGGAGAATAGCGGTAAATACAATTCACTGCAATTTTCTGCTTTTGATTCTCATAGATTTTTTAAAAATCGTTTTCTGTATTCTAACAGTGAACAGCAAAATGACTCCATTATACCACAATAATTTCGTTACAAAAAATACTTGTCACGTCATCCATTGTTTAAACAGTGAGGCATGCAAATATCCCCTTTGTTTACTCTTTGTTTTCATGATATCTAAATTTGCTCTATGCAAATTTTTCCATCACTCTGTTTTTTTCTGTTTTAATCCATTGCTGTGGTTTTGCCCGTTTGAGTTTATTTAATTACAAATTGCACACTTAAATGCAGATTTTCCAGAGCCAACTCAACATTTGTGGATTGATTTCCCTCCAGGCAGCAGTTGTCATTTCACTCTTTATTTCAGCATGGAAGAAAAAACAAAAAATCACCTTGCAATAACTTGAAACTTTCCTTTCTCACTTTGATTTATTCATTATTTACTTTTGTCAAAGCTTTCTTTATGATGTGTTAAGTCAACTTCAGTTACAAGCATGTCCACCTTTAACAAATGCTGCATAAAAACGCAATGTAAAGAGTCTTGATTCTTGTTTTAGATGGGTACCACGTCAAAGGGATCAGTGTAAGGCCTTTTTATTAAATTTTTTTTGTGTCATAGCTGCGTTATCACCTGGAGGTACTGCAGCATCAAGGACTGACTTTTAAGCTCTTGCTATTGATGCATTCAAGGACTCTGTGACATCTGAGGTTTGAATGTGAGCTGACAAATATCAGACTTCTTGAAGTAAATACGTCTGTATAGCACCTTTCAGCTATGGAACGTCATAAAGTACTCAAAAAATATATTGATAGGTTAAAAAGTTTGCAGATGCTACTTCTTTTCTGTTAAATCATACCAAGTACATATTTTTAATGTCAGAACAAGTTATGAGTTAGAGGGATGCAACCAGTGCTTGAATTGGGGAAAAAAAGTGCCAGTATTCCCGTACTCACATGACTTGCGTCAGTCAGATTGCTCATGGCGGGTGAACGTCATTAACAGGGTCCTGGAATTGGTCTTCTTATCACAATTGGGGGCAGCAGCTGCAAAGAGTGTCACTAACATGAGCTTGCTGCTTTAGGCCGGCAAGTAACGTTAGAGTACAGTTTACCTTTGAACCCATTTTGAACCAGGTCTGGTACCTGGAATTTGTAACGGGTAGCCAGCAGTACCTTTTTTCTGTACTTTATTTTCTATGTAATTACAAAAATGTTTGAACAAGCTGAGTGACATAGCACACTAAAACACAATTCTACTCCTTTGCTCTTCTCTAATCAGTCAGCGCTAACCATCTACCCAGAGATTACACCATAGGGCTGCTACAAGTGTCTTCATTATGCCATCTTTGCATTTTTAGAACCAAACAACAATGCCAATGCCCGGAGGCTGAGGAGCTCCTGGACCTCAATGGCAGTGTAAAAGTGGCTACTATCTGTCTGCTTGTGTGTGTATGTGTGTGTGTGTGTCTACTTGTCTAGCAACAATACCAACAGTGAGGCTATAGGCTAAAACAGTAGAGAAAAGAACATAGACGAGACACCAAAACTGCAGCAGTTTTACACAGTAAAGACAGTTTAGGCTCAATGGAAAGCTGATGGAGTAGCCAAGTAGGTCTGTGGCTCACTTTGGGGAGTGTCTACTTTTTTTTTTCCCAAATATTTTTATTGAAGACAAATAAGATACTTTCAGTCACAGAATTACAATTTACCTTCTTTTCTTTTTTTTTTTTTTTTTTAAATATATACATATATGCATACATACACACATTTAGACATATGTACACATACACATATACAAATGAAAACAACAAATGAAAAAACACTCTATGAACAGAGTGTAGAAAAACAAAACAAACAAACAAAAAAAAATTCCGGAAAATTAAAAGTGTAGCGAAATAAAATGAACAAACTGCACCCTCCCACGCCCCAAACTCACCCCACCCCGCCTCAGCTCACCAAGACCAGCACCTACTGATGGTTACTTGTGTATAATAAAGTACAGCAACAACAGGCACACATTCAATCGGGTAGTACCTCTAAATTTGTGAAATGTGAAATAAAGGGTTGCCATTTGTGGAAAAACTTGTCAGTACAACCTCTCAGCGTGTATTTAATTTTCTCAAGTTTTAGAAAAAACATGGTGTCTTTGGGGAGTGTCTACTTTTGTCTGAAGTGAAATTCGATGAAGCTACAGAGGTCTAGGTAAACTAGGGGTCTAGGGTCCTAGGCATTTTATTTTAATGAACGTCAATAAAATTAATTAATTTTCAACATGGGAGGAACTTTTACTTTGTAAAACCTCAAGGAGCTATTTTTATTTATTCTTTTTTTTTTTACCTAAGTTTTAACTTGACTTTATTAAAGACAGTTGCGAGGAACATTTCAGTTTTGATTAAGCATTTGCTAAAGGCATATAAACAAAGTTTTGTGTTGGAGTTTGTCATATTCCAGATTCTAATTTTTGACAGAGATATTTTAATTTTTTATTTTAAATGCTATTGGTTCCAAAAATCGGTTATCTGTCTCATTAACTACTGATATTCGGTATTGGCATTGGCCCTGAAAAACTAATATCAATCAAACCCTGGTCTAAACCCAATGTTCTAACGTAGATGTATCCTGATGTACCAACATTTGGCACTGATGGATTTAACATGAAACATTACTCTGTAGTACCAATGTAATTCGATTTGTACCTTTTAAAAGTATTGAGTTCAGGATCCAACCCAGAATAACGTAGTATTTGACTTGTGTCATCTTCTGACCGTGTTTATTTTCTTTTTGTAGTGCCTTTTTAGAGTCAGGCAAACATTATTGGCATTACTAGACTAGCCGTCAGCAGAGACATGCAGGCAGGCAAAACAAAAAGAGGTGACAGCTATGTAGTACCATCAAGGTATGCTATGTAGTGCCTTCGAATGCCCCTGAAGTAGCCTCATCTAGTTCATTTAGGCCCATCATTATGAATCGCCTGGAAAATCTGATATAGAGAGGGCAGAAAAAAGTACCCTCAGCTTGTGAGAAGTGCTGGTGTGCAAACAAAAGTCACAGTACATCGAGTGTGAAGTTAGCAGTACTATGTACCAGTGAGTACCAGCCCAATTTAAGCACTAGATGTAACATATGTCCTGGTTCATAGTCTAGGTCTTGGCCCCTTGGCCCCTTTATGAATGATTGTTTAACATATTCCTAATTGCTGGTTTGGTGCACTTATTACCATAACAGTCGTGATCATTTATCATACCAATTTTTAACTCTTTTAAATTCTGTTGGGGGAAGATTTTTAAGCTTTTCTCTGCTAGATGGCTCTTTCCAAATTGAATTTCTGTCTGTTTCATTTTGTTTCAGACAAACAACAGTTGCAGCATCGTCTTTTTCATTTTGTTTTCACAGTTTTTAATTAAAAAAAAACAAATAACTTTGCTGTGAAGTCAAGATATTAAATGTTGAAGGAGATTTGCATGGTTAATCCTGCATAATGATGCAAAGAAGATCTAAAACAAATATGAACAATAACTAATGTGCCAAGTAACATGCAGCAACAGGAAGATATTTTTCTATACCCCTCTGGCTTTGTGCTGTCAAGAAGGGACAGTGGTGTTTCCTGCCTCCATCACCTTCTCATGTCCCTCCTTCTTCCCTCCTCTACCCTTCTCTCATTTCAGGGAGCTAATTGGGCCGTAAAGTTGACTCAAGTGGTGAAGCTCAAATAGAATTAGCCCCGTTCTGCCTCATTTGGCAGAGTCAGACTAATCCAGCCCCCCTTTTGCTGTGCTGCTGGCGTTTCCTGGTTAAACAGCTGTGGGTAAACACAAAGGAGGCAGGATCACAGCCTCCTCATCAAACGTTTGGATGTTCAGTACCAGGAAGCCTGAGCTGCTCAGGCAACAGAACTGCTGAGCCAAAACAAATGCTTTAATTTTCTCTGGTTTGTTGACCACTAAAGATTAATTTTTATTCATAATGAAATCTCTGATGGAGTAGAAAGTAGAGAATATTCTGGCCATAAAGCAGCAATTTACCATGGTCTCTAATAGATGATCAAGCCATTAAGTCCATTACTCTCAAAATATTGATATTAGAAAATATATAACATGTGTTGCATCATTTGATAAGGTGCTTTTTCAAAGTGGATATAAACTATTTTGAATACGAAATTAAGTTGGTGAATGATAATCCGCTTTCCATAGTTCTTGACATTTAGCTGATGCTCCACATCTGAGTGGAAACAGAATTGCTTTATATTTCCTCATTTTACTGAAAGAGGACGTACAAGAATTCTGAAATACTTCAATACAAGTAAATGCAATTCAGGCAAACTATTACTCAAGTTAAATGACATAAGTATAATTAGAAAAATGTACTTAGCAAAGGGAAACAAGAATGCTCATGATGCGTTGGTAATGTCCACTGTTGATGTTATATTATGTATTATATGATTAGTTTATTATGAAAGGTCTTCAGTCACTGGATATCAGGGTTGTTCTTATGAGCCATCCAGTTTTCATACAACATTGTGAGAGCCGTCTCCGCATACTTGGCAAAAAGTCAAACCTGTTTTTAGAGGGTGTTGACCTCTGCCAGGGTTGTCCGTCATTACACAATCTGTTTGTGATATTCATGAACAAAATTTCAACGTTTAGCTTGGGGGAGGAGAGTGTCCACTTTGGGGACCTCAGAATTGTGTCTCTGCTTTTTGTAGATGATGTGGTTCTGTTCTGTGCGCACTCTGTGTGGCTCGCAGCCGGGTCTGAAGTGGTCGGGATCAGAGTCAGTACCATCAAGGCCATGGTTCTCTGTTGTAAAATGGGGGATCACCCCCTCCGGGTTGGTAGAGAATTACTGCCCCAAGTGAGGGAGTTCAAGTATCTTAGGGTCTTGTTCACGTGTGGGTAGAATCGAGTGTGAGATGGATAGGTGGTTTGACGCAGCATCTGCAGTGTTGCAGGTGTTACTTTGGACCATCATGGTGAAGAAGGAGATGAGCCAGAAGGCAAAGGCAACCCTCACCTGATCATAAGCTTTGTGTAGTGATTGAAAGAATGACATCACGGATACAAGTGGCCAAAATGAGTTTCTTCGGTTGCTAGAGAGAGGGATGTCTGGAGTACGTTGCTCAGCCTACATCCTCCTGTGACCAGGCTTCAGATAAGCAGATATGATGGATGGATGGATGGATGGATGGATGGATGGATGGATGGATTATGTAGAAATGTGCAAGCAACAAGTTCCTGTTGCAGCATGTCAACGTGGAGGTGAACTTACTGATACACTAATGGGTTGTTAAACTATAGCAGTTAATTGTATTTTAATAAATCATCATCTGGTATGCAAAAGCGTATTCTACAAAGTAACCTATAACTACATAGACTACAAGAGTACACTATTTCTTTATAAAATGTTGTGAACGGGTGGAAAGTGTCTTGAAATGGAGAGTACAGTGCCAGTACTCAAAACTTAATTTAAGTACAATACTTGAGTAAATGTACTGTGTTTACAATTCACCATTGCTCAATAACTGGATGGAATTTTCATAGTAGCTGCTGACTTTTAATCAACTCATTATTCAACTCCAAATATGTAGCAGATCAAGGACAAAAGTAATTTCGTTTTTTAAACTTGGTTTGAAAAATGACCAATAAATCTACCTTCTTCTTCTACCTTCTATTGAGTTATATAGTATAGTATACAGTGCATTATAAATCCTGTAAACATGTTCTGCAGTTAAAAATAGACTGGCCTCATGAAAATGTGAAACTGATTCAAAGCACAGAGTTTCAGAGCTCTGTACTTTTTAAAACAGGAGGATATGCTTAAGTACACTGCTGAAATGTAGGTTTAGATGTGTGTATGTAAAGAGAGCCAGAGTCAGGCTATGTGTCATTCAGGCTCCTGATCCTGCTGCTGTCTGAGGTCTGACTACACTGCATGCTGACTGCACTCCTCTCTCTGAGACTCAATTTTAAATTGTAGTTTGGTTGATCGGCTGTATACTGTATCACATTTGCTTGTGCCACTGCTGATTTCACGGCCATGTGTCTTTTTCAACCACCAATTTATTTTACTCTTATCTCAACTATACTACCCGGAATAAAACCCCCCAAATATTTCACATTACTCTGAACATCTTTTGAGGACACTGGCATCTTAGTTTGTGGAAACAGTCGTGGCCTTCGTGGTCATGTGATTTGGACATCTTGACACTAACATGTCTAATTCGGGAGCGCTTGCTGGTTGGCTTTGGATTCTGGAGGAACTGTCTCCTGGTGACACTGAGTGGGAGCAGGCTGTACTGTGTGGTGGCGTATTTGTATGAAATACTATCCTGGAACACGAGGAGGAGGAGAGAGGGAGGGATGGAGGAGGAGGCAGCCCAGAGCTAGTAAATAACACTGGCCCATGAAATGAGCTACAGGCTGGGCACCGGCATCCTAAAATTTGCTATTGATTTGGACTCATCGGACTGAGCTGGACCGTTGCTGTCAAATCTGGAGGTTTGTGGAAGGGAACAATGATAGAGTGTTTTGAATAATTTTACTATAACAACTGATTTTTTTTTCTCCTCACTCTTTGAGTCTTCTGCTTTTATAAAATTGTTTTGTAAATCCTTTACCAGCATTAACGATGTCCCCTCAGCTTCTTGGCTGTATATGTAATAAATCACATGGACACAAACACACACATATAGCAACATGCTTTGTCCAGCACACAACACATCACAGGAAAAACACTGAGCAGCAGAGCCACTGTCCGCACCTCCCTAAACATTAATAACCTTTTCATTGACACGGTTACCGTTGCGCCACCAGCACTGTGGCCCTTGTGTGCTATTTCGCACCATTAATCTTGTTCTGTTTACTCTGGTTAAAATCGCTCACCCAGACACCTGTAGGGAGGGTTTAATGACAGTTCCCATGGAGAGACTTGTGTGGTCAGCCGAGGTGGATGATGGTCGCTAATGTGGTGACTATTAGCCTGCAGGCTTTGCTTCCATTTTTCTTCTCACACAGTCGGACTCTCCGTGTGCCTTTTTCCTTTTGTGTTTGGCTTTTTTCACCCTTTTTTTTACCCACTTACAAGCAGACCACTCTGCCAGAGTATCCCCTCTCTGCCCCACACTTTTCTTTCTTCTCTGACTCCCATCATCCATTCTCTCACACACAAGTTCAAGCTATTCATCTTACCTGCTGTCCTCTCAATCTTTGACACTTTGGCCAGGGTACAGAAATTACACCTGATGGCACAGTGAAGATGCTTTCCTCTCTCTCTCCCCCCTCTCTCTCTCTCCCTCTCTCTTCTTGTTGCTTTCTCTTCCTTTGACACCCTCTCCCTCTTCAATTCTTTTTCATTTTCTTGCTCTCCCTATCCCCATCCAGGTAGATGGTTTTTCTGAAAAACTGTAACCCATTTTCTCTGTATCTCATTTTCACAAGTCCTCAAGCAGACTTTTCTCTCCCAAGAGATCATGTTAGCCAGCAATGGATAGCAAAGTAAACCACTGCTTAGAATCACTACAGAAAGAAAAACCAACAACAACAAAAAACATGTACAGGAACCAAAGTGTTTCTTTTTTGTTGAAAAATATGTGGAATAGGTATATGTCATTTGTAAAAGTAGCATTAGCAGCAGAGCAAGCTGGAAACCCAACATTGACATATTATTGCCTTTTTATAAAAAATGGCTAATGTCTTAGCAAAGTTGCATATAGACATAGAGCAACATTAGCGGCCATTTGGAGTCATGTTTCTGCTGACCTGACAAGAAAGGCCAGTATGCACTCTCATTCACTCTTGCTTTTTAATAACTCCTGATGGCAATATCTGCCTCTTTGGCTGTCTAATGCTCCACTAACAGGATTTAGCAACCAACTACTGTTTGGTGCAGAACAGGTTGCATACAATTTCAGTCCCAGGGTTAACATTAGCCGTCATATACCGTCTTTTTGCTGGTGTCATATGTAGTTGTCCAGCAGATGAAAATATGAATGAAAACTTCTGGTGGAAAATATGCCAAATAAATAAAGTCATTAATAGGACATTAAATACCATAAGATAGTGTGACCTTTACAATAAGTTGCCAAGATATCTCAAATATAAACTTATATTCCACAGACCAGATTTTAGGATTTAAAAAATGGATGGATCTATTTATCCACCCAAGTTGCAGTGCATGCCTACCTCTTCTCCATGGCAGTCAGGGTGTGCTTGGTGTATGTGCGTCACAGATCATGCTCTTCAGGAAGACGCAGTGGGTCTCCTTGTAGATCAGACCGGAGCTATGCCTCACGCCACCACGGTGAGCCAGACAGATGTTATCACCGAGGAGTTTACAAGGACGCTTGGCGCGTCCTTTATTGAGTCTTTTTCCTTCCTTGCCTCTGCCACTCGTCTTCTCTGATTAGTCACTCTTTTCAAGAGTGCTTCTTATTTTCAAGTTTTTTTATTTTGATGGGCCCGGAATGCAGAGAGGATCATAGCGTTGTGTTTTTTAATGTTTTATTGCTGTTTAAATGTAGAATATTATATGGCTATTAAAAAAAAAACATCCTACGTCGGGTAGTTGTTCTACATGGCTAGAATTCTGGAATTAAAACAGCCATATTGGCCATCAAAAAAGTCTAGCGTAAACTATTTAATAGGCCTGTTTCCATCAACTGGTTTGGAGCAAATAGTTAATAGTTAATAATAATTTGTTTTAGTTGGACAGATTTGAATTGCTCCTTTGTGTTAATTAGCATTTGCCATGTTTCCAGAGACAAAAACAAGTTATGCCCTTATGGGATAATTCAGAAAGACACCTACAGTGGAAACAACTCTCAGTCATGTGTTAAATTCTGGAGAAATGTTTCCATATCCCATTTACCCAATCTTTTCTATGCCTCCGCACAGGTGATAGCCAAGGGCATAATGTTTTCAGCTTGTCTATAGGTCCAGCACATTCTTGTGAATGTGATATCTTACGCCTCAAGGGAATTTCTTCCAAGTCGAGACAAACATTCACTTGGAGTCAACGATGAGCTTATTAGATTTTGCTGGTCACAGGTCAAAATTCAAGGTGTGACCTCATCTGTCTCATCCTTGTGAACGCAATATTTCAAGAACCCCTTGAGGGAACTGTTTTCAAATTTACAAACGTTCAAGTAGACTCAAGGATGAGGTGATTAAATTTTGGTTGTCAAAGGTCAAGGTTACAGGGATCTGTCTCATTCTTGTGAAATTCTTGTATGGTGGTATTTCTAGTTCTCAGCAAAGGCAAAAGACAAGGCTAACAAGTTATCAGAGCTCTTTTGCTGAAGCTGCTGTTGCTGACAAGTCTGATGAGAAACCATAAAAATAAACCAAAACAGTAAATTTAAGAGCAACAATCAATGAGCTAAAAGACATATTAGCGCTCTGATGAGAACTGCAGAGTCAGTAATGATTCTCTCTGGGTTTATCACTATGAGCTACACCTTTCACATTACAGTCACTTGATTTATTGTTGATATAAAACTAGCGATTAGTGCAGCTTTAAATAATTTCATTTCCACTTGTTAAGCATGCTAATGTGTAGTTTATTAGTTGGATTAGGATGAAAGATGAAACTAACTGGAGCAAAGAAAGACAGAAAACCATCAAAAATGCCAGGAAAAGTTATGAAAACCAGTTTTTAAAATGTGTTTGAATGCATAGAATCCTCTGAAGCTATAGTATGTCATCATGATTGCAAATTAAACATTTCTCTTTCTCCTCACACAGCAACCAAATGAATCAAGCGGAGTTCATTGCCTTAAGGGGGGGGGTCTGACAGTTCATATTGAAGCTCCTTCTCATTTATCCCTCAAAAGTGCATCATTGTCATGGAAACCATCTCCCATAACATTTCAATAGAGGTATGGAAATACTGCTCCAGGCAGGAGTCGTGCAGTAAAAGTCTCCCGTTACCTCTTTGTGCATACATTTCGAGACTAACTTTGATTCATCCGAGTCCTAACGCCATTCTTTATTCCTGGTAATTAAATTTTCCTACTGAGTAAGAGATGGAGAAAGATAGACTGCTCTCTCGCATGAGCTGCATTTAAAAGAGGAGCACAGCAAATAGAGAAGACAATTTGGGGAATGGGTTTGTCAGCAGTACCTGGCAGAAATTCAGTATGAAGTGTGCGAGACAGATCAGTTCAGGGCTGTGAGTTTTCCTCTAACAGCACAACTCAGCCTCCGCTTTCAAAGGTTAACAACGTTATGGATGAGTTTGGCATGAACTCATATATGCTTCATTGGATGTGGTACACGTCAGTATCAGATTCATGAAATCTCACTAATGCACCGTATTTACAACCACTTAACCCTTCACCTTTTTAAAGGACCCACTGTGAATGCAGATCAATCAAACCCCCTCTATACGAGCCAAGACATTGTCTGCGCTGCCATTTTGACCCTGCATGATGATTAGATGTTAGAGCACACGTGAGAAAGAACATTAAACCCGAAGAGGATATCAGCACTCCATACATGCACTAAGTTGCTACTGTTATTAACAGCTCAGAATAGCAAAGGGGTCAAGTCATCTCTTGCTAACGAGTTGCAGAAAATACTTTGAAGTATCTTCCTAGGAAAACGCACACACAACGGCTCGTATAATACAAATTAATACCCCATTAATGACGTTACATACTGGGTTTAGTTGATTTATTTGCACATATATGTGTATAGAAAAGACAGAAAGGGAAAATTACAAAGTTTAAACATTGTGCAGACAAGGTTATAAGCCAAAAATGGTCACAAATTGATCAAAATTTCAAAACATGCTTGCCTGTGAATATTTCATGTCAAAATTTTTTATACTGGCAGTGATGCAAATTTGTAAAAGGTGCTATTTAAACCTTTTTAATTAAAGGTTTAAATAGATTTATGCCAGCTCACTCTTGGCAGAGGACAGATGACTGTTAACATAGCCTAAACTACTGTGAGCTATTTTACTGAGTTTCCTTTTACAGAAATTCTCTAAGTGAAAATACACCGGAAAACAGTTATGCAGTGTGTATGTCGAGGGCTTTTATTGTGAAAGGTAAGAATGGAAGGAGTGCATCTGGTATATGCTGACTTTGTCAGTATTGAAAGGAGTAATAAAGTTTGATGTCTTGGTTTGGATTAGAATACAGAGCGTATGTGTTGTTAACGTGTCACACAACATAATTGGTTGATGCCTTTATTTGCAGTGAGAATCTCAGACAAATTGACCACGTTCCATGAAAAAATACTGGTTGCTTTTTCGCCAGGTAATATTTGTGTTCAACAGTTCGAAAAAACATCTTGATGTGCGGATTAATCACCACCTGAGACAAGAGAGCCTTTAGTCTTCTTCACCAGTTATTGTGTTGATGCATTTTATAATCCTGGTGTTCACCTGTTTCTCTTAGCAGAAGATAGTTATTGTGACTTAATGTTGTGACTGACGTGATAAAGTCCATTCATAGCTGTTAGAGCTGTTTCCAGACTTACTATCAAGCTACTAACATTCGCCACCAAATGCGATGAGAGGTGAAGGCCATGTGACAAGAACTTGTTTACGCCATTTGAATGCTTTCTGTATTATTTGAAAGTGTCTTAAAAGTGATGCTTGTAGAAAACATTACATTCACCTCAGCAGTCAAGGACAAGCTCTTTAGTCATTTTGATTTTGAAGGCTTCTTGATTTTTGAGTTCTCTTTTTTCATTTTCCAGCTTCTACCTGGTGTGGCCAAATAAATGCTTTGCAGTGAACCAGATAAATTCAGTCTGATCCTTCGGCAGATCTCCACATAGATGCAGCTCACACTTCTAACACCAAAACACACTACACTTGGAACTCTTTGACAGTTATTTTGTGCATAAAGATAGAGCAGAGACAAGAGCAACTAAAAACTGCCACTTCTTTTAAACCACCTTCAGCCAGAAGTCTTTAATGCACCCAGTGCCTACATGACAAGTAACTTAATAATGTACGTGATTTGACTCAACACATCCATTCTATCGAGCCAATGTCAAGAGTAGTTGAAGTGTATCTAAGACACATAAAGAATTAAGATGAAAAATCCAAACAGCAGTATTAAAATCAGAGGCTGAATAACTGTGGGAAAAAAATAATTGAAGCACATTTCTAAAATGATTGCGACAAATACATTTAAATTTGTTAATTTCTGGCCACTAAAGGGTAGCAGAACATCCCTTAAACACAACATTGACACACACCAATATTACCTCGTAAACTGGATATGGGGAATACGTCGGCAAACAGTTGCCTATTAGTACATCCAGCAAGGAGCAACATTAGGCCATCATCCATTTGGAGATGTGTTTCTGTACACCCATATTCACTCATGTTTATGTCTGTTGTGATCTTTACCCACTCCATTATTTTCACAAGCTAGTTGCTAACTGTGTTGGAATGCTATTTGGTGCTTAGCAGGTTGTTCATAATGAGTTGTTGGCAGGTGCACATTGACTTCTGGGAAGTTTGGTAATTTTCCACCAGGGCTTGTTATGTAAGGGCTGGCATTATATACCATTTTTAACACACTTATGTTAAAAACCAGACATGGTCACACCTGCATTCTTCTGCTAACTTCTGCCAAGTCCGTTATTAGTTCCCCCCAATAGCTCAAGTTGAGCTGTTTGAATGTATTTATCATGAGGGTCAGGGCATGAATGGGTTACAGTTGTATCTTTGGCTGATGTGCTGCGGAAATACAAGCGACAGCTGACTTGACCACATTTACTTTTAGAACATGCCCTGCTGGTGACCCATTAGATCCCTGCGAGTGACGCTTACAGGCACTGTGGTGACTACCTCGATAGTCCTGCAATAAAAATGACTTGTTAAGTACTTACTGAGAGTAGATATTGTGTGCTTTGTTTGACTATGCAGTGTCAGTATAGTGTGCTACTGTGTATAGAGTTTGCCTGTTCTAATTCAGTTGTGCATTTAAACACTCATTGCCATGCAGTCAAATTAGGCATCAGGTGATAATTTTATTAATCCAACTTCGAATTTTTGCTTTCTGCGCACTCGAATATGGGAGGGAAAACCTTGGTAAATTAGTGTCATTGTTTAACCTATTAGCCCAACACATAAATACACTTTATCATTGTTTTTTGTTTGTTTATGTAGTTTTAATTAATGAGTCTTTTAATTAACAACATGTTGTGTTAGCATGAATATGGCGCATCAAACTGAGGCAAGAAATCCCTGGGCTGCTTTTTGTTGCCAGTCCACTCCTGGTTTTGGGAACTTATTTGTTGAACACTACAGCCTGCTGCAGCAATGAGATATGTGAGACTTAAAGCCTCCAGAGATAACTTTTTTGATTAAACATTTAATTCTGAATTTAATGTTGATTGCACAATTTAACAGCTAAAGAACAATGAAAAAAAAGGTTAAAATTGGCCATTACTGTCAAAAGTAGTTATACAAAAGCCCTACGCGCGCTCTGCCGCATCTGTCAATGAGTGCCTGAGGACGCTCATCGCCAGTGCGAGCTTCAAGCAGCAACAGTTTAGCAGTGAGAGCTCCAATTGAGTTCAGCACGGACAATTAACGCCTTTTTTTCTTCTCCCTTTATGATGTGTGTGCGTAAGTGATTAAGAACCACGCACTCTGTCAGTGCTGTAATTTCCTGCATTTGTAAATTATCTTCTCAAATCTGATTCTCTGGCCAGAATCGGGTTTGAGTTATCATAGCCATCCAACCCAAACTGGTGTATCCCTGAGGTCCCCATAACTAACTAAACTTAACTTAACTAAAACAGTAAAGATGTTGGCATTAAAAACAAAAAGCTGAAAGACACTAAAATATTTCATAGAGCTGAGAAGAACTGCAGTCTGCTGTTAAAACTCTGTGAGCTTTTCACTGTGAATGACCCTTTAAAGATAGTCATTGTTGACACAGAGTAGTGAAGCTTTAATGTCACATAATAATAAATATGCAATATGCAGAAAAGATAAAAAAGCTCCTGGCTGACTACATGTAATCATGTTGTACGTAATAAATTATTCAGGTGGGTTTAGGAAGGTCTCCAACTTGCAAAGTCAGTGCAGAGGACACTGAGATCTCGAGAAAAATGTGAGTTTCACAGCTGTTAGAAGGAGATAAGGTAACCTGTCCTCAGTCTTCAGCCATGATCATCAATCACTATGTTCGTCCTGCTGTGTTACGTAAGTGCGGCTGGTTAGTGCAGCTGTATTGACCCACTTACTAAACACCATAAACACATACACCATGTTATATTGGGAAGATGGATTTAGTATAATAGTATCATAGTCATGCTGATCTGCAAATGCTTTTTGAGAATAATTTGGAACAGCAGATGATTTCTAAGTCAAGTAGATTTTAGCAATCTGAAGCAAATTTGAATATTGACCAGGGAACCGAAGTGTTTGCTGCTGAAAATTGATAGCGACACTGGAGTCAATGCGTGTCCCACAGTACCACAATGCAGTTCATTTCTTCTCAGTTTTAGTGAGAGCATGGACTCCTAATGCAGGGTTAATCCAGAGCATGCAAGAACGAATGTTTAAACGTTGTACCTTTTTTTTTTTTTTTTTTTTGTTACACAAAGTAATTCAGTCAGTGTTCTCTCCAGGGGTTGACCAGTGGTGAATTATAAATTCATGAGCTGGAAACTAACAGTGTTCAAGTGTACTCAACCGCACTGATAAGTGAGGGAGTTTACAGATGACAGAGGAAAACAAAAGCAGCCAACACATTTTCGACAAAACAATAAAAACAATTCACACTTCATTTTTGTCATCCAAAGTTCCAGAAAACTGGCACAGGATTAAAAGATTGCTGTATTAGAGGAGTATTTAAAAAATTATGCATCATTATCTTAATAATTATGCAAATATGTAGAGAAAAGAGATTATCATGTGTGGAAGCCATATGATATGTAGGAGAGAGTTAACATTTTCTAAATGATCTACCTCCACATCTATGTATATCATATATGTCATACATGTATACTCATCCCACATGCAGATTTTTTTTTTCTTTTCGCTACATATATGATGTCAGAAGTTATGTCTGAACAGGTTTTGTGGCAGAGAGCCAATCAGCCCACCTCTCATCCTCTGGAGGGTAGAGAGAAGAAGCGAAATTCTCCATTTTACCGTACTTCAGTAGGTGAGAGGCGTACTATTGCAAACAAAACACGAAATTACTCAACGCCTTCTCATTGAATACACAGCTGGCCTACACACGCGCGCACACACACACACACACACACACACACACACACACACACACACACACACACACACACACACACACACACACACAGCTCTGTGTTGGAAACGGTGTGAGATGTTTTTCTTCTTTATGTGGTAATTCCGAGAAGTACGCCTGAAAATATTTGTTTTGATAGCTTTCTGTGTTCCATAACAGCATAATATGATGTATAAAAGGATTCATCACACATTACTTTGCTAACAAGTTAGAGAAAAATGCATTTTTTTGTAACATTTGCATGGATACAGTTCATACTGATACAAAAAACATTGAGGGTTTTCTGTGATTTTAAAATTACAGTGCTACATACTTGAAAAATGTCACAGAGGTGTAATTATGTTTATTCATAGCCTCTGATGTTGTTCTTTCAGATTCATTAATGTATAAACAGAGGAACAAATTCCTCCTAACCATACAGAATTGTCTCATTGTTGAATTTTCAGGATGTTGAATACATTTGAGTGGTTGCAGGCGAGTACATGACTATCTTAGTGCTGATGTGAGTTTTGTTTGTGACAGGAGAAAAATCTCCTTGTAATTTTAAACATGTTGTTCCAGTGGTCTGGATCGTCGTTAGATATTTAGTTGTAATGTTAGGGTGATCATCTGCACTCCAAGTACATTTGCTGAATGTCCCCCTGTACTGTGATTTTAATCCATCCTGGAGGTTGGATTAAGTTGCTTGTTAAACTGCCTGCAAAAGTGTTTTGTTTACAGATCCACTTTTTTCACTTATTCTGAAAAAATATTTAACTAATTAATTTTTAATAATTAATTTAAGAAAACATTGCTGTGGAATGTTTATCTAGTGATGCTACCATAATGGCATTTCGGGGTCAGACAATAGCTGTCGTAGTCATGTAGTAGAGTTAATGAGGTTGGAGAAGACGCCTACATATGAGAACAGTATCCGAGTATGCAGTTGCACACAGCTCAAAACCCTGAGATTGTGTCGGTATTTCTTCCTGCAACAAAATAAAATCCACCCACTTGCACCACTAAAGCTCTCTAATTAACATGTATATAATTTGCTTAGTTTAAAAAGTTGAAGAGTAAAAGCCACAATTTACTGTTTCATGGCCAGGCACATAACACCCAGTAAAACATCTGTTTCTGTTTTTATGCCTCCGTTCTGGTGATAGCAGAGGCTGGAGTCTGTTTGTTCGTCTGTCCGTCCAGCGCATTCTGAGCTAATTAGATTTTTGTGGTCATAGGTCAAAAGTCAAGGTTACTTTGATCTCGTCTATTTCATTCTTATGAACACAGTATCTCAAGAAAGGCTTTAAAAATTTGGCACAAACGTTCTCTTGGACTCAAGGATGAAGTGATTAGATTTTGGTGGTTAAAGGTCAAGGTTATGGTGATCTTGCATCTAAATTATCTGTAGATGGCATGAAGGTTGTTTCCCAAAATTTGTCACAAATGTCCATTTGGACTCAAGAATGAACTGATTAGAATCTGGTGGTTGAGGGTCAAAGGTCAAGGTCATAGTGACCTCACAAAACATGTTTAATCAAGAACCTTGAGTGTCCACCTTGAAACTGTGCCAGTTGTATAGATCTTCTGTGCTGCCGGGGAGGAGATGTATGTGAAGCATCCATGTTATTACTACATGGATGTAAACTGTAAGTGCAACTTAACTGGTGTGCTGAGGTATACAATCGCATAGCGGTACATCTAGTTTTAGTCTTCATGCTGAGCAAAGTTAACTGATATATTATATCTGATATTATTTCAGATGTCAGAGTGGTATCAAAGACAGTGAAGAATGTTTATGTCTCACGTTAGGCAGAAATCTACTATGTATATCTAATATGTATATATAGAAATATGCTTAAAACAGAACAAAAACAGAAGAAGAAATGAAAAATACACATACTCTTCTTGGAGCAGGTTTTGACTGACGTATTATTGCGTTCATTGTCAGACTCTCTTTTTGATAAGTCAATCTTCATGTTTTGCCTTGCAGTATAGGCAATTGTTGCCAATGCTGGAAAAGGAATTTTCTCTGCAGGATTCTTCAATGAAAGGACGTGCACACACATCTGCATTTGCAGACTAGCCTATAGGAATGCGTTATCTCTGAAATGACCAGTGATAAGCCAAAAAATCCTGTCACAGTTACATTATCTAATGCCTGAATGCAGCCAAGTGGATGTGCAGAAGTTTACATTTCTCTCTGACCGCTTGAATGACAATATGCTAAAAGTGTATGATGAGATTTTTGTCCAGTGATGCCAAAATGAAACTTCTTACCCCAGCTTTAATGTGAAATATTCTATCCTTTCATGACATCCCTTCCTACTTGGCTTCATAAATGTTAAAGCTTTTATAGAAAATAATTCACAGCAATCCCGTTAAGTCATGTTTTCTCAAGTGTCACTTCACAAGACCTAACGATTTTCAACTGCACAATCGTTAGTCCAAACACGTTCTTTATATCCTATACCTTTACAACCCACAACTCACAGTAACCCTGTATTGTTTAAGGGCCTCTCCTCTGATCTTCGCCACACTGGGGCTCGAGGCTTTGCTGACCACAACAAGCTCATTATGCAGTGATCGGGCCATTTGGTGTTCTGCAGACTCAAAGCCGACACAGTGAGAACAGAGCGCCTGGCTGTACGTGAGGGGCATTAACTTACTCTCTGGGTTTATGAAACCATTCTGAACCGTTTTTTTCCCCTGCACCTACCTGCTTTCACAGTCTCTGTGATTCCTCTGCTTCACTGCTCTGCCCTTCCAAGATTAATTCAAGGCATTCTGAGGAAAAAGCTTTTCTCTGCAGACCTGTGGTGCTGACCCTCTCGCTGGTCACAGCAGGGTTTTGCACCAGCCTGATTTAGAAGCCTAGGGGCTTTCATATCAGGAATAGGAAAAAAACCCACAAAATGTTACATGCATTTTTTGTAGAATAAAACCCGTGGTTATTTGTGTTTGAAAAGTAAATGTATAATCTTAATTATACATCATTGTAAATTTTACCTGCACACCAGGGGTTCATTTTGAAAATTCTTCACCACGACTGTGTTTCAACAGAGTCGTATTGTTTTCCTCATTACAATGCTAAACTGTTGTTCAGAAAGTGTAGATGCAAATTATGCTTAAGTGTCCTCATTTAGCACAAAGAGTTGTTTTGCTGTTCATGAGATAAGTTTGACATCTTCTCCGTCTGAAATATAAACGACCTTCTTCCCTGACCTGATTTCATCAGTCATCATTGTTCTGCCAGCAGGCATGTTTAAGTGTCCTTCCTTTTCATTCAGAGTAGACGCAAATTGATTTTTGTAAAAAAAAAAAAAAAAAACGCAAAAAAAACAACTTTTGTTCACAGTTTCAGGCCTTTGTCTCTATCGACAAGCCGGATTCTGCACAGTTTTGACAGGTGTCTGTGATGTAATAGAGGTCATGCTTAAAGTGGAATTGATGTCTCATTTGTCACGATTAACAGAAACAGACTGAAAATGTGAATACCTAATAGAAATCTTCATGTTTTACAAGCATTTTGGAGCTTAAAAAGAGAGACTGAAATAAAGAGAGGAAGTGCCTGCCAAAGTACAAAGGCAGATGTATTGACATAATTAAAAGGCTGCTGGATTCCTCCTTTGTTGATGCCAGCAATCCTCAGCAAGGCCATATTGGACATATCGAACGCCCCAGGAGCCATCCGTCTGATTCAATTCAAACATTGTAGAATTTCTGAGGCTTGTATTTGATACAAAAACATCAAGCACATGAGTGGCATTCACTGTGCCTCCAAGCGTTTTTCAGTACAGTGGCCTTTGGAGGAGTTAACGAAGGATACGCTGACTGAACTAATTGAGAATTAAAGATAACTTCTGAATACTGGTGTGGAAAAAAGTATCCCTGGGTAATTTAATAAGCACTGCTGTTGAACAACGTGAAGTTTTACAAGCCGAAAAGTGAAAACAAATATAGTTGCAAAGCACAGACTGTAGAAATAATTGACGTAACTGCGTATTGGTTTGTGGACTCCCATTTTGAAGCCTTGAGTTCGGCATTACCAGGCCTCCAGGTACAGCACCGGGCTTTGAAGCCAATTTCCATCGTGGCCAAAAATAAGGATGGGAATTCTCTGAGGCCCCAGATACAACATTGTCACAATACTTACGTCACAATACGTTATTATACCAATTTTAAATGTTTTGCAATATGCTGAGTATTGGGATAATATCAGTTGCGATATATTTTTATGTATTAACTTTTCTAAACTGCATAGAAAGGAAAAACTTTGTCAATATCTGTTTTATCTAATAAGTTTGTTAATCAGTCATTTCTATAACATATATCTAGCAGACTGAAAAAGATGCTGATTTGATTATTCTAATGGGCCACCAACATTCTTTTTAAATTTTTAAAAATTCTTTTTTTTTTTTTAATATATATACTTAATTAATCCCCAAGGGATTAGTTTTGTTGTCATTTACACACAAGCCCAAAATACACACACAAACAAATGGGAGCTACACATGCACTAAATGGAGACAGGTCAGAGTCAGGGGGCTGCCCATGGACAGGCGCTCTGAGTAGTTGGGGGTTTGGTGCCTTGTTCAAGGGCAACTTGGCAGTGTCTAGGAGGTGAACTGGCACCTCTCCTGGCCACAAGCCAATGGAATGAAAGGAAAGCTGTATGTTCAACTGCCTCTGTACTGGTAAAAGCACCCCCTCCATAAAAAAATACAGACAACAAACAGTCGCAACTCAATACATTTTTTGATTTATGTTTATTTTTGCGTTCAATTTTAGAAAAGTTACACTTTTTTCAGATATTTTGCCACAGGTTGGTGGATCAAAATCTTTAGGACAGCCTTTATATGAGTGTAAATTTACTTTTTTTTTTTAAAATGGAATATTGATTCTGTTGTTTCTCTCTGTGTTGCTTGTACCTCACTCTAGATTACAGTAAATGTTAGGTAGTTTCAAGTTTGTCTTAAAATGCTGTTGGACTGGAATTACTTTAATTTTCCAGTTCAGTTGCAAGGTGTCCTCCTAATTGTCTTCTAGCCCCATGCAGTAGCTCTCCCTAAGGCTTTTAGAAAAAAAAAATCCATCAGCTTACGAGAGCTCTTAAAGTCAGGTAAGATGTGAAGTGGGTAGAAACAACATCAAAGACAACAGCACTGCTTCAAAACATCAAACACATTGGTGCGGGAAGTGTTTTTCTGTAGGCCCATTGTTAAACTGCAATGGAAATTAAACATACATACCTCCAACAACCCTGGTCTCAGTGACAAGCAGAGTGACAACTGTCTCATATAAACTTTTACTGGCTGAATGCACAGCCAAAGAAATCACACTTATCTCCTGTATGAAATGGCTGTATTCACAGTCCTGCATTATTAAAAACTCTAATAACCAGGCTGTGGGTCACATCTCTCGCCTACATCCATACACTGCCTTGCTTTCTTTTCCCTCTCCATACAGTTCTAATGCAGTATTCTTTATTATGTAAAAATGTATTATGTATTAAAAAAAATAACTCTTGAGATAAAAATAAGATTCAAAGGAAAACTTGACTGGATAAAAAATTAGCCTGCACAATTCCGGAAATTTGTCTCAGTGATTAAATTCAAGTCATTGAGAAACCTCTGAGAAGCCTATGAGTACAGCAAAAACAACTTCTGCTTGTTTTTTTTTCTTTTTTGCTCCTTGTTTTTCCTAAAGGGGATTTAGGAGAAACAGATCAAAATTCAGTCATCTCCAAATAAGAAGCTGATTTAATTATAATGAGACAAAGAAAAGACTGTATTGTGGAAAGCAATTTTTTTGTTGAATGTGTAGTTTCTGTGGCTGCTTTGACATACAGTATGTTGGTGTTTAAGTGAAATGTTGTAAATAACTATTAATTATAAATGACCCTAGCCATTTAAATTAATGCAAAAAACATGAATGTCGAGTTTAGATGGATTTCCTTGGATGATGGGGTTGTCAGGTTCAGATACACAGCAGATACTGTACTTTAGATGCTTTGCATTTTTAAAATGCCTCCTGTGGACAGGTGTTGCAAGTTAGCATTGTGCTACAAACACTAAACATCTGGTTCTTGTGCATAAATGTACAATTTTAGTGATTTCCTTAGCAATTAAACTAAACTAAAACATGTTGTTGTTGTCATGTATTGTACTGGTAAATAATCTATGAGGTGGCTGTAATGTAGAATTCACCCAAAAACAAACAAACCAACCAAAAACATATTTTTGCAAAATTAAGTCTATTCTAGTGTCATCTAACCTGGTCATTTTTCTTGTGTGTTTTGTTTATGTAGTGATGGGGCAAAGGATGGCAGCTCTGGTCAGTTGGTCACTCCATGCAACACTTTGGTACCTCATCTACTCCTGGTAAGATTTTCATAATTGTGTGGGTATTTATGGTCTTTAGATGATGATGCCATATGTTTTTTCTGCCCTCTGTTGTCAAGTCAAGAATTCTCCTGATCAACACTTGTGCCAGCACAAGGTATATTACAGCCTCATGGCCTGGTTAATGTTTTTGGTTATACTTCACCTTTTCCTCTTGCTCCACTATCAGTCTCATTTTCCATTTCTACACAACAAATATCAAAACCTAATGAGCAGATTTCTGCCATCAAATACAGCATTAGCTTCCCTCAGTGCCACAGCACCCTCAGGCTAAGATATTAAAGCTGCATTAACTAATATTGGTTGGCACTTGGGGGCAACAAGCTGCAAACATATGAAATTGACAAATCATCCCATTACACAGCTGTTGTGGTGACTGTGTTAGCAATCAGTTGCTTATTTACACATGCAGCACACATAAAGTGTCATTAGCCCACAGTTACCAACTTTAGGTACTTGACTGGAGTGATGCCATGGGCTTCATCAGCTGTTTAGCCTGGACCCGCACCTCTGTATGGAGGTCTGGGGTGATCCACGTCTGGAATATTTTTTTGGTTTTGTTAAAGTTTGTTTAGGAGCCACACCATTACATTATGCAACGTGACCTCTGACAGAGAGTGTTAGGCCAGATCAACATTATGGTGCAGCTGATTCAATGTGATTCAGTGAGAGTGCAGTAAGTGCAATTCACTTCTTTGTCATCAGGGTCAGAGAGTATCATACTCTGCTAAAAATCCATAAGTTTTGTGAGTTGTTGAGTTTACATACTGTCTACAATGAGGTCTTAATTTTTTTCCCCTCTTGTGAATTCCTATAATGTAACAGCTTGCATTATGTAGGCTGTTTAAGTTTGTTAGTGCTGTAGGTCCAGCTTGTGGTTTTGACAGATCTGTCAGCCAATGAAATACGAGTATTTCCACAAGTTTATCCGTAAACCCTCTCTGATTTATCTGGTTTCACCTCCATTCATTCACTGATAATACAAAACTGATATCATTTTTAGTGGCAATAACCCCTCAAAGCGGAGACTTATTCGGAGCTGAATACCAAGCAACCTTTCCAACCAATGTGTCACTGTCGCAGTGACTGGGCATGATATTTTTTCTGGCAGGCTTAGAGCGTAAGACTGAAAGTAAAAGTGTGTGCCAGAAGTGCGAGTATTGTCAACCCTGCATAATATTTATTCTGTTTTTAGCTCTATTTTGGTCTCTCCCCACTCACGAAGGAGATATTTGGCTGTTTAGTTGCTAAATACTTTGCTGTGTTCACTAATTGTATTACCTAGTCATTGTTTTCTATCATTACGTGGTGAGCAGACAGTGCACAGTGAGTTTATCAGTGCCTTACTTATTGAAAACAGCTGCTGTGATAAACCGTTTTGTTTCAATTTAAATAACTAATGCTCCCCATCAGCACAATTTGTAAATTCTTACCTCCACTGTAGATGTGGCTGTTTCTGTAATGCTTTTTACATTGGCTGCTTGTGTATGCATACCAATATTATTCTCAATTTGATAAAGGGCATGCATGTAAACAGCATATTCAGTTTATATTTCCCAAATGTGGCCTTTTCAGAATTTCGCATTTTCAAAAAAAGACCTGATATGTCGGTATAATTTAGGGTTCAGTAGCATTATTTGGGCATGTTAAGCGCAGTCAGAATTTGCATCTCAATTGGGATTTTTACCACAGTTTGTGACACATGGCCTTTTTCTTGTTTACGGATGGTTCTGTGCGTTGTCATGGATATGTTGTACACAGACCTGCATGTCAACAGTTTGCAAGGCTGTGGTAGTGATGCACGCCCAAAAGAAGAGCCCATATTCCTGGTCAGAAGAAGAAAGACATCTACCTTTAGACATTATAAGAAACTTGGATACCAACAGGTTTTTGGAAATATGCAAATATCATAAGATGGACTTAGAAGGTGGTCGAAGGAATGAAAGAGGGAAGCTGTGTTCACATGGTCAAACAAGTCCGCCACCAGAAGGAAACCTGGAAAAAATCTTATTTCGATGCAAAGAAGCAAAATGACAAGAAGCTCCAGCTGTTCCCCATATATTTTGTGGTTATAAATGACACATTAGGGCATAATCTGAGTTTTCAATTCTGAATGCCCATGGGAGTATTAAAGGAATTTTCATTTTCTATAGTCATGTAATCATCTTTTTAAGAATATTGGGTTTTTGGGTTTTTTTTTTTTGTTAGTTTGTTTTTTTCAGAAAATGGGCAGAAATAATTTAATATTTTGTGCATGTAAACATATTCAAGGTCCCCTGTATAGTCAGCTAGCAAGATTTTGCAGTTTGATTCTTGTTTTTTTGTTTGTGTGCTGTCTGTCTTCGTGGGATTTATTACTAACAGTTCAGCTCTGTAACTACCTACACACAGTGAGCTGTTTGTGCTTTATTTTTGTTTGCCGTACTGACTCGAGAGAATTTTGCCCTGCAACCTTACAGATGTATCTGTCCCATTCTTGCTGTATTACTATTGTGCACCACAGGGATCTTTTTTTTCTTCTTCTTTTTCTCTAAAATTCAAGCTGTGCCCTCATCTCGTCCTCTTTTCAGCCATGACAAGAAATCATTTGGCAACCTGTGATTTCATAAGTTTTGTGATACAGAAACATTCATTCCAGGATTGTCTCGCTCTCCTGTGGAATAGGTACGGGACGAGCTGCTTCTGCCTTGGTTAGCAGTGCAAGACAACAAGAGCTCAGAAAAATACAAGAAGCAACATGGCATATGATTACATCTTTCAGCTGGCTGGCAATCAAACTTTGACAGCATCTGGACAAAATTTGGCAGTCAAACGATAACAGTGTCTGTGTTGAATATGTAGCTTGGCGCTGCAGAAAAGAAGCCCTGACAGTGCATTTGTGTGGGTTATAACACCTGTCTAGAGAAGAGTGGCAGATGTGAATTCAGCGTTTGTTTTCACTGTGAGACATTTAAAAACTTTCAAGCATAAAAGCAAGTAGATTAAAACGCAAACTGTTAGTAGCTTAAGATGGCCCGGAGAGTTAAAGGGGCTCTTCATGGTGGGGAAGCATGTTGGGATTCAAATAAAAGACCAATAAAACACTCAGCAGCGAGAGAAGGGGACAGTGGAGCAGAGAGAGTACATAATGAGCAACAGATGAAGCAATGAGGCTAACAACTGGCAAAACAGTAAAAAGAGATCAGTGGCACAAACACCAGCAGCAAAGGAGGGACTAACCAAGACAGCAACCACAAATACGAATAACCTGAGAGGCCACTCAAACCTGAGGGGACAACATGTTTGTTTATGACAGATGGAGAGCAGCAGGAGCAAACACAGCCAGAACATGGTGAAACAAACACAAAAGCAGCGAAGCATTAATCACTAATTACACCTGTTCAGCCCTTGCAACAGTTTTTAGTTTAATTGGGTTTTTCAGGGGTTTTCAGCTGCTGTTTTGATCATGTGAAATCTTTTTTCTCTCTTTTCCCTAACAGATTTGTGCAGTGCATCAGTGTCAGAGCTGTGCTTGTAATGTTAGGGTAGAACAGTCTTATTAATTTCCCCAGTGAGCCATATTTATTTGCTCCTATCTGTTCCTTCCTGTAACCAATATGAATCGCTCTAACATTGATAAAAATTATTCTTTTTTCTGCTTCCAACTGTTTTTCATTTCTTTCCCTCTCACAGTGTTGTGTCTGAGGACTATTGGGTAAAGAGGTGTGAATATTTTCTCTGATCAGCGCTCTGTTTGTCATCATACACTTGTCATGTTGCTGATGTTGGAATCCACCCTGTGTTAACCTCGACTTTGTTGCTGTGCCCGTCAAACTTTCCATTACAGCAAAAACAGTTAAAAAATATCAGTATTTTTGAGATGGTTTATGAAACTTTCAACAAGATAGGTAGGGAAGGAGCCGAGCATCTGCTCATCAGCAAAAACGGGGGACAAGAGACTGTGACTGTGATTGACCGTCATGTTGATAGAATGCTGGAAAATATATATTACATCCATATTTAGTACAGTGTCACTATCTGCCAATGTTTCTATATTTCATTAGGACCACTGGCTGTATTGAAAATTATCATATCACTTAACATTACAAGCAAACTGTGACAGATCCATTTAGAGCAGAAGCCAGATCACTAACCCTTGATCAGAAAGCACATTTGCTCCCTCTGTATCGCTCTTGACTAGTAGAAAGCGCTTTTTATCACTACATGATTTATTGTTGACTTAATCATTATCGTTTGTCATAACACATAAATTGGTATTGTATTAGCTGGGCAAGTAATTTGGCAAGCTAGCCAACTGACGTATCCTCTCAGTATTTTGCCAGCGTTGGCAAGCAAGAAAGCTAACCACTTTGACTTCATCAGCTGCAAGCAAACCCATACAAATACTTTTTTTTATGAATACAGAAAGGGTCAAATACAGACATCATCTGACTGTAGAAGTTCCCTCTTAGTGTAGATGAAGCACGACTGGCTGGAAAGAGCTCATGTGAGAAGAGATAAGTAAACACATAGGATCCATTTTTTGCTACCCTTATTGTGTTAGGAAGTAAAATAAATCAAAACTAACTACTAATTGGAAATTTGTCATTTTTTTACCATTCATTATGGCACTTATAATATTAATTGTACATCATACAGAGGACAAAATACAAATACAATATTGTACATATGACAATGATGATGCAATATGATAAAGGAAAATGTAATGTACAGGGATTCATTCTGAGCAGCCTGTTTGGATACTTGCAACATATGTGCACGATCAACATAAAGGTTACATTTTTGTTTTAATGTATTACTCCTTTACAAGACAAAAGCATTCAAAATAATAATAAGTAACAGATGAGTTTGGAAAATGTAATGCTATCTTGGATAAAGAGTTTGGCTGGAGTGGTTTAAGCGTGTTGCTTGACATGTCATGTTATTCACTTGCGTTTAGCCAAAGACTGTGATAAGGCCTTTTGTTGTACAGTTTTTTTCTACAGTTTAAAAATGGAGATAAAAATGTGACTCATTTCGGAATTAAATGGCACGTTAAAGGGGGTCTATGCAGAATTCAGAGAGTATGAGTTGTGTGGACGCATGGAGGTGGCTGAGCCGGCAAGACGGTGGGTGCTTTGCTTCTGCAGTGACGCTGTTCCAATTTCAGCACTAACTGTCATATACATAGTGCAAAGCGGCGGTGATTACCTAGCCAGTGTGAAACTCAAATACACTAACATGCACACACACGTAGCATGACTTCAATCTTTGCTCAGGACGGCATTACTTTATATATCGGTTTGCTGCTATATTAATGCTCTGAATGTTGCATACAGAATCTTAAATAATTTATTTCAGTTACATAATGCAAGCTCCTAAATAAGTCATTCACAAATGAAATCTTGTTTTTTTTTCTGTCAGGCAAAATACAAAAAAAATTTATTAAATATATATTTTTAATACATTTAGTTAAAATACTGCCCGTCTCCACCCAGTGGTTGCTATAGGCTACCGTAAGCTATTATTGGACACTGGCTGTTTCTACTGTTGCCCTTGGAACTCAAAATGGATAAAAGCTTGAGTACATGGTTACAAGATAATGAGATCAAAGACCCAACACAGTTTTCCCATGGCTTCCCACATCACCTTCCTCTCAAACCAATGAGCTTTTAATTGTTTTAATTGAGCTTCTCCAATGCTTCAGCCTCTGATAGTGAGATATCAACTGCAAGCTCTCCCCCTCTCTGAGGCCTCGCCTGGACGTGTTACATAACAAAAGCTGCCATCTTAGCCAAGCGGAGCAGATACCAACCCCCTGTTGTCTTTGCATTAATTAATTGTACTAAATGTCAGTGGCTGCTGGCAAGGGTGAAGGCGATTAAAGGCGGCCATCATTTAAGCAGGCCATGATTTTGATAAGGGCAATTAGCCCACAAGCTGCTGCAGAAAATCAATGTGCAAAAGAAGAGGCTGCCTCCCAGAAATTCCCAGGACTGAATCTGCCAGCGTTAGGAGGAGAGAACATCACAGCAAGGCTCATCAGGTGCACCCTGAGGCGTCATCGTCTCTCAGCAAGCTTTGAAAAGTAAGGCAGGAAAAGTGAATAAAAGCTTGTTATGCAAAAAGGGGAAATCAAGTTGTCATAAAACTGTTGATGGATTATTAAAGTCAGAGGCAAAAACAGGAACTTTGTTCACTTTGCGAGTTAAACTCAGATGAGAGAAGCTTGTATCTAACTTTTTTTATTTAATGAAAGCCCAGTTTTCATACAACTGCAATGAGAAGCACGCTCTCACTTGTTCCAAATCATCTAGCACTTTACGGGGCCATTATTCAAACACGATAAAACCCTGCAAAGTTGAATGTCAGAGCATTATTGATTCATTTCTATCTTTAAATAATAACAGTCATTTCCAGAAAAGACTTGATGTGTCAATAAAAGGCTTTCCCGCTCCCGTACTTTGAATATTCATCTCCATTCCTCTGATTATGTGCCCGCTGGCAGGTTTGGTTCACATGCATATGAGTGATGCTGAGGGCAGAAAAAGCATCCAGTGGTAATGAAATACTCCACAGCTGACAAATGGCAGTCCTCACAGCTCAGACTTTATTAGGTTTAGCCCTCTTTAAATGTCTCGTTAGTGGCTTGGAGGAAACTTTACTTTCAGCTGTGAGGCTCACACAGCATAGACAATGTTGAGGAGCATTAACTTAAATCGTTTTCAAGGTGGTGACCAACCTTTCATTTCTCGTAGCCATTTTCTCCCAACAAGGGAAAACAGCTTTGTGCTGATATTGACGTATGGCTGAAAATTTACTGTGACATTCAGAGTCTCCTACACAGCGGCCGTAATATCGACGCACCACTCCTGACATGAGTATCTGTCAGCTATACCATGATGTACAGTGCTGAAATATGATGGGAAAGATTGCATTTGTCGGTTACTGTATGTCACAGGCCCTGAAGTCATGAAAAGTTCCTTAACACAGAAGTGACCAGAAAATATAGAAAAAGGTTCTCACAGCAGCGGTACAATCAATGCAAGACGTTGTCTTTAGGGGATTTTGACATTTTGAACTTTTGTGGGTTATTTTTCTTCAGCAAACATTTGTCACATTGTGGGAAAAAGACTTTTTGTTGCCCTTTGGTTTCCATTCAGTGCCGTTGTAAGCATTCCTCATTGAAACCACAGAGATAGCTCTCATAACTTCAATGATGAACTCTGTACACCTTCCGCTCTGTCTATGGTGAAGGGGGAATATCTTAATATGCTGTTTGTAAGCTCACTGCAGCTTTTCTACTGGCCAGATCTGACTCTTACTGGTTCGGTGGGTACACCAAAAACCACTCCTAAGCACAATTTAGAGAAGAGTTCAGGTTGTTTGACATTCTCTGTAGTGTCATCATGGTAAAAGCATCCAAGTGTACTGCATGCGCAAATTTGAGAAGTCACTTTCCTCACGACCCTCGGTGTGTGATATCGATGCCAAAGGAATCCTTGAGCGTCTTAATGAGACAGACCAGGCTTTCAACCAAAGAACTTTGCACTCGGAGTCCATTTTTTCATCTAAAAAAATTGTTGCATGTCTAAAACTAAACATAACCTCACATTTTGTCTATCATGTTTGCACAATAACTCCAAAACTTTTGTCTGTCATTTAAGTTTTTCAGAATAGGTTAGATTTTCTGCATTTTTTTTATACATCCGTCAGTAAGATTTACACAGTTGTTTGAACAAGAAGTAGTGAAGAATATGTGACAGCGAGACACAATTGCAAAAAGACAGAGGAATGGGTCACACAATATCCTTTAATATCTCAGATAGCCAATTTTAACTCTCAAACAGAGAGCAACAGTTTGGAGACAGAGAAGAGGGTGGCTCAGCCCCATCAGAGAGCTGCAGAGCCAAACACAAGACACGGGACAGTGGTGACAGCCAGATAGGTAACTCAACACAGAGGCAGAGGTAGCAAATGTGTCTTTTCATTTTGTCTTGTAGTCTGTTTTTTTGCAAAAAAATTTAACTCTTCAGACTCCATTTGCAAGGTTTCTCTGCATTTTCTTTTTTTTTTTTGAGTGGGTGACAGCTTAAAAAAACGCATGCAGAAAAAACTGAGCAGAGGCCTCATCTCCAATGTAAATCCATATGTGGCAATACTGATGGAAAGAGCACCTGATGTATTACAAAGAGTGACAAATAGAAATGTTACGATATTAAATTTTAATAATCGTGACAAATTATCACAATAATCGATATATTGCGATAATGTTGAAATATGCTGGAAAATGTTCAAAAAGTACTGATACACACATTGAAACCACAGGATGTTTTCAGAAGGGGGAGGGAGGGGCTGCACATTCAGCGTTGCTGCATCTGTAGGTGATTGTTGCTGCTAACTTTGGTTGAGGCATTACAATCAGACAGTTAGTGTCCAAAATTAACTTTACTAAAATTATTAATTTGATTCACCAGCCAATTTGCTAGAAATAATCAACCAGCCAAGCACATTTTTAACCAGCCAAAATAATAAATTGCCTTTGTTTCACATACAGACATTTATTTCAGTAAAACTAATGGAGATAATAATGAATGCAAACTTAGAGGTACAAGGTAACTTGTAATTTTTCATTTCTGGGGCTTGGGGAGAATGTGGGGGCACTGCAGGAATGCAAATAATCACAGGGGATTCTTCAAAATCCACAAGTCCCTACCTCAAAGGAAACAGGGGAACCGACATAGAGGATCAGTGCAGGTGAAAACATGGCATTCTTTCACAAGGGGAATCCAGCAGGTAATGAAACAGGTTAACTCACCCAGAGACGTCGAGCCTGGATAATGCCAAACAGCCACAGAAGCAGGCAACCAGAAGCCATGAGGGACAAAGGCAAAACTCGTAGTCAGGGACAGAAGGCTGTGGCATTTACCGTGGATTTGACAAGTTAGTCAAAGGCAGGCAGGGACAGCAACAGGTGAAAGAAGGTGCTAGGAAGTGTTGCATGAAGGCAAAGATACAATCTGGCAGTGAATGGGTGGAGAGCAGAGGCTTATGTAGTGGTGAGACCAGGTGTGAGGGAGTGAGGCTGAGTGAGAGCTGCGTTCAGGAATGCAAACTTCAGCAAGGAGAGCACAGTTTTTGTCCAGTGTGAAACCAGGTTAGTGGTGTTTTAATGTAACGCTGGAAAATCACAGACAGTCATCGCCTACTCAGCTTATTTTAGCACAAACATGATTTATTTATCCAAATCTAACCAAGTACTTTGTTACCTAAATTTAACTGTAACTGTATGACAACATTAACCAGGTGTTACAATGTCTTTCAGCTGTGTGACCTGCCGAGGAGCGTGACAGTTTGTTGCTACGTGACGACCGAGGGTAAGAATGTGTGGCAGAGTCCTGCAAAGACAACAGAGAGGAATCCTTTCCAAAAATGTAAGTTTTGTTGTACAGCTTATTCTTCACTATGATGATGTGTTTGATCTGTACACAATTTGAGGGAGATGCTGATGTCATGTCATTGTTCGGTTGATTATACGAGAATGCATATAGATTTATATATTAGAAGTCTTTGTATCTTTGTTAAATTATGAAAGGTTACAGTATAGTTTCACTAATTATTTTTGTTCCGACTTATAATTTACCATATTGGGGATACCACACATGTCGACTAGGCACGGCAAAATTAAAAGCACATTAGCTGTTATATGAGATGTTGGAGAAAGCAAACAAAATGCTAATGTTGTATTGGATAAATTATAAAATGCTAATATTGCTGTCTTTACTTTGACACTTACACATGGAAGTGAATATACTTTTGCTTCTGTCTGGATATATATTTTTCTGAAAAAAAGCTCACACCTGTTTAACAGATGTTTTTCTGATTAATTTATTTTATTTATTCATTTAAAAAAGGAGTTTATTTGTCTGTAATCTTCTAGGTAATTATCAAATTTACATGATAGATTTGTCCAAGATAATGAGACTGTGATTTTTTAATATTTTTTTCAGTATTGGCTAGCTTGGAAATACACAAAGTACATAAAGCAGCTATCATTCTAACGTTTAATACATTCTTAATCAGCAAAAGAAACTCTATACTCAGTTTTGAACAAAAAACAAACAACCCTCCTGTAATGTACAATCATCCTTTAGCTTGTTCACGATAAGCACGTTCCTGCTGCTCTTTACTGTTCCACTTTCTCGATGCTTTATTTATCCACCTCCACCTGTGTGGTTCCGCCTTCATGTGCTATACAAAGATAACATCCTTCCGACCAAAGTCTAATGGATATGCACCAACAAGCCATAAAAGCAAATATGGAGTGTCCAAACCAAACCCATCGCCATGTCATAACCGTCAGCACACAAACACTGTCCTCGGTTAATTTCCACTGTCGTCGTTTGATGTTTAAAACAACAGACAGAGAAGATGACTCATAAAAAAAGGAGTACAGAGAGGTTTTTTTTACAGCCTGACTCTCATACTTGCATGTCCAGCTTGTGATGTTTGATCTGTTTCAGAGGGACTTCATGAGTGTGACGACTGACACATGATTTGTATGAACCTGAAATTGTTTTCAGTGTGTGGTGGAAGTGTGGATATATAAATGTATCTAATATGAACTGAGGAGGATGCCATTCATGTTTGCACCTTGTGCTGTCATGACCATGAGCCTCTCCTCTGTGAGTAAATACATGTTTTCTCCTGTGGGGTGATACGATTTCTAGCTGTGGTTAGGTAGAAAGAAAATAGTTCTTGCTTAAAAGCTCCCACAACAAAATCTAACTGGAGTAATTAAGTCATGAGTTCGGGAACGAGACATTGCTGTTGAGTTTTTCAATTGTATTTTTTGGCGGCTTTGGGCACCACAAGCCCAGTGCTATCTAGTTCCACTATATTTGAGAAAAGGCAGTTATCTCTTTATCTGATATCTCAAACACTTGGGAACTCACACCAAAACAATCTGGACTTAGAAATAGCACCACAGGTAAAAGGAATTGTATGTATTTTTGGTTTTTATGCAAAGTGTCCCTTTAAACAAGCCTCATTCACACCATAAATCCAGGTGATCAACCTGGTGACCTAAAACAAGCTTTCAACTGCTTCCCGAATATCTGTGTGAAACAGTGAAATTAAATTCTTGATGTTTCATTTCAAGGGGCTGACACTAAACCCTAACCTTCTCTGTTGCCTTTTCAACTCCATTAAACGTCACTAAACAGCATTACAGCTTCACTGGACATGTCTCAGTGCGATGACTTATGCGTGATGTCATCGGTTTAGTCATCCGCAAGAATAAAGATGGATATAAATTCATGATGCACCACCAATCTGTTTTTAATGATGTTAAAATGTTTTCGGAAGCATTTTACCATTCAGACTGCACACTGCAGGATGTAGAGGGAGTGAATCACTGATGTTCCCAATAAGTGCAGCTGCCCAGTAAACAACACTGTGAGAGACTGGCTTTACTAGGCCAGTCTCAGGTATGAATGCATCTCCCCCGGGGCCCGCTGCTCTGCATTTAACCAGGTGTTCTTTGCCAATGTTCCTGCTGAAACAAAGGCTGAAAAGTACTACGATGAAATACCTACACAATCAGTGTGGTAATTAATTGTGTTAATCTCCTCTTCCAGACTTTGTCTTATTGTCTGAAAACAACAGCGCTGTCTGACAATGTGTTGTAGAGTCACAGCAGGGAAATGCTTTGACAACAGACACTGAATAAACAGCATTGTTTAGCTGTCCGCTTCAAGCTAAAGAGCATATATAGGAAAGAATGCTAAATGTGTTACATTACATGTAAAGCTTGTGCATTCTTCGTACCTCTTTACAAATATTTCTTTGCTCAATTCAGCAAAAGTTTAACAGATAAAGAGCTGCTTTCTGTGTTCGGCAGTTCAGAGTAAAGAACGTACTGTTATATCTCCAGAATTACAGTGTGTGAAAAATAATTCTCCTTTTCTCTGCTGCTCTGCACTTCGGTGTTAAAGCATCTAATCCCTTTAAAAAAAAACAAAACACAACAATCTGTTTAAAGCTTAAGGAGGATCGGTTCTTTCTCAGTCTCTGTGCATCATGACAGCTTTTTCATTTAGGATTAAAGCCTAGGAGTGATTCATGTGGCTGTTACCCTTTTTTTTTTTAACATAACAAGGTGTGTTATTAGTATCGCCTCTTTGCACTTTTTGGGAGATTGAGAAGAATGGGGGGTGTACTGCTAGAAGCAAGCAGTAACCAGAAAAATCTGGTCATGAATCAGGGATGAAAGAAACACAATGCATCAAGTGGCAAGCGGATATTGCAGAGGCCAAAGCATCATATGATGAAACCATTTCTACAAATTAGATATTTACTCATCTTTGGAAGAAAAACAGAAGGAAGCAGGGAGGTAGGAACTGATGTAATGTGGATTCACAGCACCGAGCAGTCAGTGTTTAACGATAATGTCTAAATCTAAGAACAGACTCCAGGGTCTGGGTCGCACGAAACAGCCATGTGTTTGTGGCTTAAAAAATACCGTAATCACAACCAGCAAATCACTACCATTAATTCAAATAAAGGCTTCATTTTCTCAGTGTTTGGGGTGTTAAACCAAAGCACAAGGTTTAAGCATTTAGCAGCCATATTTTTATAGAGTAGAGGAAAGTTTTGTCTCAGATTTTATTATGAATTTTACTATCATTGTCAATTCAGGGTGGGTGGATCAGAGAATCATAAGATTTAAACACAGGACATTGCTGTTTAGTTCCCATTTTTTAACTGACAGTAACATTCTTTGTAAGCATGACTGTATCCAATCCTTATGCACTTGTTAATTACTGTAACCCCAACCCCTATTTTTATCCAAAGCATGAACTACCGCATTGTCACATTTGCCTGAATCCGCCCACTTCACAGAGTTTGACTGATTCATCTGGCATTGTGACATGAAACAGTAATTTCTCAGTTAAAATACAATGAAAAAAAGCAGGTCTTTGTTAGCCAATTAGCGCCACTGGCGGGATAAACACCATCATCAAGCCTCATCAAATATTGCACAGGAACCAACGAGGAGTCAGAGCAACAATGGCGAGATCCTCTGCCACAGGCTGCTATCAGGGCTCTTTTAAATCATCATGTCTTGTCAATATTGCCCAACATGGTTTGTTTTACTTCACTCCAGTGTACTCGAACCCCCACCCGACCTTCCCAGGGACATCAACTAGAGTGGGCACAATGTCAGACTGAAGATGGAAACAGAATTAGACGAGTTGACGATTTTGTCTGATGTCAAACAACTGTCACATCACTAAACATATTTATTTTTAATTTTTTTTTCAATATTTTTTTAAGGCACAGACTAACCATGTCACCCTGCTGATAGGGGCATCAGATAACAAAATGCTTTCATCTGTCCTTCTAGAGGACATTTACGAACAATGTATTGTGAGGTTTAATTTGGAGGACTTCTTGTAAGAGACAGTCAGTTCATCACTCATATCAGAGTCTCCTGTTAGGATCCAGAGTTGCTTTACACTTGCATCTCAAAACTTTGCAACCAGTTTGTGGCTTCATGAAAGTCTAGTGAACAACCAACTGTACACAAACAGAGAGCACATCACCACTACCTATAAAAACTGTTCAAAATAGAGTATGACACCTGGATCAAATAATGGAAGAGCATGTGATGATTCAAGGAAAACTGAAGTCTTTTGAAGTATGTTGGTTGTCAGCTGTTTTAGGTTCATGTGACAACAGTCTGTGTAAACCTCTTGGTGTTGCCTGATTGGAGCATCTGAAAGTGGAACAAAGCTCAATTACACAAATTTGCTATCTAGATCACTATCTAGCATCAACATTTTATACTTTTTAGTTTGATTAGTGTCTTGCCTATTTCTCTGACTGTTGTCTCTTGTCTCATCTCATGTGTGAGTGAATCCCACTCATTAATTTGAATCGCAGTGCTTACTGGGATGTACAGATTTGATTGGCTGGGCAACATCACATGAGATGGTTTTCAATGCTGGAAAGCCAGATATTTCAGGATTTGGTAGAGACCAGCAGAAGGTAGAAGGTAGATTTATTTGTCATTTTTCTTAAACATGGTTTAAGAAAATATGAAATAAAAGTTGACCCTAAATCCTGCTACATCTTTTTGGCATCGAAGGGGGAGTTGAGGAGTCTCACAGCCTGGGGAAAGAAGCTGCTCTGTAGTCTGGTGGTTCAGCAGCCAATACTTCTGTATTTTTTCCCAGATGGCAGCAGGGTGAACAGACTATGGCTGCTGTCTTTCAGTGTCCTTTGTGCTCTGTGCAGACGCCTCACTTCACCGAGGTCACTGATGCTCTGTAGATGGGAGCCAGTGATGTTCTGGGCAGTTTTAATCACCTGCTGTAGAGCCTTCCTGTCCTGGGCCGTGCATGAACTATGCCAGTTCGTGTTGCTTCCAGTCATTATGCTTTCTGTTGCTCCTCTGTAGAAGTTAACCAGGATCTTCCTCTTATTGCAGTCTTGTGACCTGTCTGCTTTGAGCAAGGTCCGCCCATCTAGTGCAACGGCTTGATCTCAGGGGTTAACCGTGTCTCTGTGAAAATGTGCACAGAGCAGTCTCTGATCTCCCATTGCTGAGTGAGCCTCAATCACATCTCATCCATTTTATTCTCCTGCGGCCGGACATTAACCAGAAAGAAGTCTTGGTTGAGGAACAGCTCTCGGTCCAAGGCGGGTCAGCCTACCCCTGATGCCGGCTCTCCTCCTTCTTGTCGTCCGGCACTGTCAGTTTCTTTTCTCCCCTCTGGTCTGACTGGCAGCTCATCATATGCCGTTTCTCCCAGATCCTCTCATGGTCTGCTGTATTCAGTCCAATACCCACTCAACTTTTCCCGATGTTGATGAGTGCTTCTCTATCATAGGAAAGTCATGCTTTAGCACAAGGGGCCATGGAGTTGAAAAAATAGGAAAATGTAGCAAAAGTAGCAAGAATTTGAAGAGCTACTGGCTGTTGCATCTGCATGCGCCGCTTTTGTCATTACAAAGACTAAAAAAAGTGTGAATATTGGACTTTCATCATTCATCATATGGGTACAAACACAAATAAATGATAATATTGCTCTGTACCTGCTGAATGTGTAAATAAGTGACTTTACGCTAGCACTTTCGCCATTTCGTCTTAAATCTGATAATATGAGGATGTTATGTTCACAACCTGTTATCACTGCCTCCAAGTGATAAAAACTGCATCCTAAAAACTGTTAAGTGGAGTAAAAAATCCAATATTCCCCTCTGAAACATAGTGAAGGACAAGTATAAAGTTGTACAAAATAGAAATACAAATACTCCAAAGTTGCTCTTCAGTGCTTGAGTTAATAAAGCAGATGTTGCCATTCAGCTTACTGTCAAAGGCAGCACAGCACGTCTCTCACTTTTTTTTAAGACAGCCAAGTGGAAAGTTTATAAAAGTTTCCTTTTAGCAGAAACCCTCTGAGCAGTGGCTGCAGTTTATTTATTTCTATTCAAATCCTTCCTCTGCTTTTTGTGATTCTTAAAATGAAAGTTCACCCTGCAGAGTGAAAGTGCATATTGCATGAATATTCACTTCACTACTTCATTGATTTCTCTAACAAGCTATACAGAGTTATGGAAGTAGAACAGTGCTAATAAAATTAGGCAAAAGCACACTGTAGAATGAAGAAAATCAGTGCATTAAAAAAAAGAAGCTGATTTAAAAGCAGGATTATACTGACAGACACAGGCAGTAAAAAAAAAACACAAATGGTGAGTGAAATAAAACATCTGTAAAAGGATTCCTTCCTTTTTTTAATATCTATGAATCCAGATAATTTAGTCGATTCAGCTGCCTTGATTTTTTTTTTAACCCTAGTGGCATAAAAGTATTTGTTAAACAGAGATTGCACTACTTGGCAGCTACGAAGTCCCTTCTTTGTGCAATCTTTGCATTTCTACACAGAAGCAAAAAACAGCGGCTTCAGTGTGTGATTTTCCATAGCATGCTGGCATCGTGGAAGCTAGAGAGCCATAATCAGTATGATGTTTAACAGAACAGTGTCAGCCTCTAGTGTGGCATACGTGTCAGCAGCTCCTTCTTGACTATAACAATGGCATAACATGGCATTAATAAAGCAATATTACACAAGATAGTGTGCTTTAATATCATTAGTGGTATGACAGTGATGCGGTGAGGACCAAGGTCTTTGTGCTGAGGTCCATAAGCATTACTAAAGTGCCACCATTAATGTTAAAGGACACTCTCTCGTGTAATATGAAGACTATACAACTATAACTAACAAAATAAATATATATATAATCAAAAGTATTCATGTAAAGGTACAATTAGCTCTCAAAATAAAAAGCTTTTTGCAACGTCTCTCATTTCCATGGAAATACACAGAGTCTGTCTAATAAATGGAAAACAATCTGTCACATCTGTAGAATCCTGTATGACACTGAGTTTATTGTCAACAGACATGTTTTGTAGTCCCTGTTGAGTCAGCTTGCCAACTTGTGTTTATACTTTTTGTAGATCCTGGGGTATCTCAAAGCAAATAAATACACCAGATATAAACAAAAAAAAAAAAAGGCTTAGCTTGCTTGGTCATGTTACGATTAAAAATTTAAAAAAAAAAATTTTTTTTACATATAAAGATTTGGCTACTACATCTGCAACCTTTACCTGTATTTTTAAGGCCATGTCACCGGCATCGCTGAAGGAGAATGCCAGATGATGACAAACATGTCCAAGCTTGGTACAGTACAAGAGTCAAAATTAATAATTAAAAAAAAAGATAAAAATAATTTGCAAGGAGCTCCTGAATCTCATTGTTTTCAGTACAGGCAGAACAACTCTGTCCCCCCATTCCCCGATCATACCTTTTAGGATGAACAGCGAGGTGGCGTAACAGCGCGATATTCCCTCTTTAAACAGAAAGAGTAAAAAGGGCTAAAGACAGAAGAGAAGAATGGACCAGTGAAAACCACACACACACACACACACACACACACACACAGTCTTTTACTTCTATGTTATTGAGGACCCTCTTTGACATAAAACATTTGCTGGCTCCTTCCCCTGAAATCAACCATCATAACTCAATGCCTAACCCCAACACCAATCCTAATTGTAACCTGAACCTTAAAACCAAGTCTTAAGGATGTATTTCAAAGATGGCCCTCTCATAATACGAGGCCGTCTCTGCAATAGAAATTCACAAATATTTTTTAGATTGGTGTTACATGACCAGAGAAAACAGTGAAAAAGGTATCTTTTGCTCAAGAGATAGAAAACCTACAGCTACTAAAATGCCACGCTCTCACCGGTGGGTGACATTATATGGAATGGCTAATGAGAAAATGTCTTGTATTACAGTTAAACAATATGATAAATACATTTTTCCGAAATCATTTCAAAGATTTAAAATAATATTGGTTTATATTTAATAGGCACTGCTTAGTTTTACCATTTGATCTCCGTTTTTACAGCCTCAGATGTGTGGTGCCCACTTCCTGTTTACTAACTCGTGCCATTACGGTAAAATGGGGCATTAAAATATGTCTCTGAAAAAATTTTAGGCAAGGAATAGGCTGTGCAGTAACGTAACCTTGATTTATATTCAATCAGCACTGCCTAGTTTAACAGTTTGATATGATTTCAGACCAAGTTTAAGAGAAGGAAAGAAAGAAGGGCGGGTGGGTCTCTTGATCCAGCTCTATACTCTTTGAGACGGCAGCGATTGGCAGACAATATGAAAATGAAGAGGTACAGCCTGTAGTTTAAGGAACAGCCTCAAGTGCTGGCAAAACTCTTCCAAATGATGTAAATGACGTCATTTAGAGGGGTTTTACTGGTCAAAGATCAGAGAAGCCTCCCTTTAACCCTCAAACAAGCCTTTAAAGAAGTGAGGATGGGCTAAAACATCCTCATTTTCCCAAAATATCCTCACTCTCTGTGTGAAAATGGTGTCTCAGTCCTCCTCAGTATGCAGCAAGTACAAGTACATGCATACAACAAACACACAAGCTTACTGTTACTGTCAGTGATTGGGCTCAGCTCCTGTCTGTCATTCACAATGTAGCAATTACCTTTGTTTTATGATGGACAGAACTTCCTCTGAGTAAACACTGTAATCTCGCTCCAATCAAATATCCCTGCGGGCCTCGTCGAGGGACAATACCTCCACACATGATTCCTAAAACTGCCATGTTCACCCATGCTTGTTAGCTTTTTGTTTACAACTAATAGCCACAGTTTTTCTGGTCACGTCTCCTCCAAACAACAAGAAAATGATTATTTTCCTGCCTGTTCCTTCTCTTTTGGGCTGCTGTGTTTTTTAACCCCCTAATGCCTGGGTCCAAATAGCTTTGATTATTTTACCACCACAGTAGATTTAGCTCAGTGTAGCACTGCAATATTAAGTGAGCTGTTTGTGAATGTTCCTGTTTGTATTGTATCTCTCCAGCGTCGCATTGGAATGATAAGTTTATCATCCCCCTGCAAAACAACAGTGTAATGGGAGTATGGATGCAGCACCTTTGGTAGGTCACTCAAATTACACACAAGGTCCCTGCAATTGAAACCCCCTCTGGTAATACTATAATTCCAGTCCACCATAACAAAGCAGCAATTACGAGCCTGCTGATATACATACAGTGTGACTGTGTGGTGGGGAGGGACTTCGAAAGTCACAGGCAGTTTGTCTCTTATCTCCCGGCAGCAGTCACATCCCTCTGCCTTGTGTCTGGCTTGTTGTTTTAATATTTCTGCAACAAGTTCCCACTTAGTCAAATGGTCGCTGGGGAGGACAGGTCACCAGATGTGAGAGGAGGAGGAGGAGAGAGGATGAAGAGAATGTAAAATGACAAGGGAGGAAGGGAAAGGAAAGGGGGAGGAAATACAAGTAATGATAGAAAAGAACTAAAAAGCGAAGGAGCTGAAATGAGGAAAGGGAGGGACACTCTAAGGATAGGACAGGAAAAAAGAGAAGAAAGGAAATGGAAGAGAAGTAGAGAGGAGGAAGAGAGACAAGTTTAAGATAAGACAAGAAGAGAGAGGAAAGGAAAAGAAATCGATGGATTAAAAAAAAGAGGAGAAAAGAGAGAAGGCAGAGAGGACTAAAAGGAAACAGCGGGCAGGTGAGGTAAAGAAACTAGGAATCGCAAGAAAAAAAAACAGATTTTTAAAAAATGTAACCTTTATTTATACAGGTTGTCCCATTGAGACCCGGGGTCTCATTCAAATTAAATGGAAAAAAGTAAGAGAGGAAGAAAAGAGAGTAGAGGGGGGAAATAGGAAATGAGAAGGAAAGGAAACAAGAAGAGAGTAAAGAAAAAGAAGATGGTGGATAGGGGATAAGAGGACAAGTGAGGAGAAAAGGAGAGATGGCAAAATGGAAGGAAAGGAAATGGAAGGTAGGAGAGGAAAGGGGGTAAAGAAACAAGAAAAGAAAATGGGAGAATTGTAGAAGAGGAAAGATGGATGGAGGAGATGAACAGTAGAGATAAAGGGCAGGGGGCAGGATGGGAGGAGAGAAGATGAAGACAGGAATGACAGGAGAGGAAGGGAAAGGAGAGAGGAGTAAATGAGAGAAACGAGCTAGAAAGTGAAGGAGATGAGGAAAGGAAACTGCAAGTATAGGAAAGGAAAAGAGGAGAAAGGAAATGAAAAGAAAGGAGAGAAGAGGAGAGAAGAAAGGAAAAAAGAGAGAAGGAAGGGAAACAATTTAAAGGCAGGGTTGCACAGACAAGGATTCATTTAATCTAAAATTCGCTCTAATCAGAGTTTAGGGTTTAAAATGAGTAAATCCAGATTTAAAAATGAAGCAGAGCTCTGTTGTATCATTAACTCACTGAGTGCCAGACCTATTATGTAATGGAAAGTGGCTTGTGCCAGATTTTCTGGCCATTTGGAGTCATCTTTCAAGACCCACAGAATATTTTGTACAAAGACTCTGAAAACACCGAATAGCTCTCTTTTTTGTCATGGTAAAAAACGTTTGTTTGCAGCTTGTTCTATTCTTGATTTATGTGATGTTGAATAGAGGCTAGTTTCATCAAAAAGACCACTTTTTTTCTAGAAAGCTTAGAAAAATGCATTTTTGTGAAAGGGAGTCTGTCAAGCAAAACAGTGATTTGAATGTTATAATTTTGCCTTCAGTGACATATAAGACATCTGAAAATGTATAATGTATTATTTTTTGGGGGGCATTTCATGCCGATATTGAATTGATGTAGCTTCATTGCTATAGTTTCGAATCACCTCCATACAGATCACTCTGCTCTCTGATCTTTTGTACTACAACTACGAATCCCAGCAGCCCCAAAATTACAAACAAGGAGCGTGAGAGCGCCCCCTTGTGCCAGCCACCAAAAACACACTTTAACAATATGTATATATATGTTGACGTCAATGGCTTTTGAATGACGTATATACGCATCAATGGCACTCAATGAGTTAAAAATTTATCTTGGTTAAGTAAAGTCAAGTTTATTTATTTTAACAGAATTTAAACTGAGTTTATCCATAGGACAATCATTTTGAAATTAAAATAATAAATTAATAAATTAATAAATACATGCAAAAACAACATGCTGTCAGCATCTAGTAAGTCTCAATACAGCTGGGACACTAACTGTTTAAACGGATGCTTTTCCAAAATAATAAACCTTACATCATTGCTAGCTATTGTCGAGACACTTACTGCTGACAGTCTGGCAGACAGTCAAGTTGTGTAGGCCAAACAGGTCCCTGTCCACCCTTTGGAAACAACTGGTAGCATAAAATCTCAGGCCTACAGCGAGTTGGAGTGTGGGTGGTACAGCTGCGTTTCTGTCACCCATGTCTGATCGTCGGCTCAGTCTTCCTGTTAAGCTCCAAAACGGTTTCCTTGGTGAACTGATATCTTGACGAAAATGTATCATCATCATAAAAGTCAAGTGAGTTGACTCTGTCTCTAAACTTTCTTCGAGGAACTTGATTATTTTGCTCAAACATCTCAAAAAGGCAGCTGTTGTAAAAGTTAAACCTGCTCGACTGTGGGTTTAAAATGAATACTGCATCACACTTAAAACTGGAGTTAAAAGTGTTGGTGCAACAGAATTAAACTTAATATTGCTTTAGAGTAAAAACTAAACTGCGACTTAAAAAGAGGCTTAAATTTGATCTTTCTTAATTTTAATATAGTTTTACATTTTGGTGCAACAGAATTGAGATTTAAACCATGATTTAAAGAGGTTTTAAAGTTAATCCTTGTTGGTGCAATCCAGCCAAAGACAAGACAGGAAAACAGCAGAGAGGAAACAAAAATGAGGACAGAGAAAAGGGACAAGAGAGGAGAAAAGGAGGTAAGGAAGGAAACCAGTGGGGAGAAGAGGAGGTGAAGAAACAAGAAAAGGAAAGAAAATGAAAGGGGAATTTACAAGATGGAAAGAAAGAGAGGAGCAGTGGAGGACAGGGTGGATGGGAAAGGAAAAGGGGAGGAAATGAAAGGAAAGGGTAGGAATGAGAGACAAGGAGAAATGAGCTAGAAAGTGAAGGAGACGAGATGAGGAAAGGAAAAGAGAGAGCAAGGACAGGACAGAGCAGAGGACACAAAAGAGGAGGAAGGCAGGAAACAAATTTTAGGACACGAGAAGTTAGGAGAAGGCAGAAAGGAAAGAGAAAACAACAGGCAGGAGAGGAGAGGATGTGAAGAAACAAGGAAAGGAAAGAAAAGAGGAGAGTTACAGAAGAAGGAGAGAGGGGAGGAGAGAATGGTGGAGAGGACAGGGGAGGATGGGAGGAGGTTGGGAGGAGGAGCGGGGGTGGGCAGATCCAGAATAAGCTTCGCTGTTTATCGTTTAATTCCCCCAGGATGGTTGAAATCCTGTGAGAACTGACTACTGTGGAGCCCTGGACAGACTCCATGTGGAGAGGGCAGGAGGCAACACACACACACACACACACACACACACACACACACACACACACACACACAGACACACACACACACACACACACACACACACACTCTGAAAGAGCCAGCCACACCATCATAACTCAGCGGGGCACTAAGTGTTGAGGATTATTACACAGCGACTTGCCACCTGCTCAGTCAAAATCCATTCTGACAGCAGAGATATTGATAGAAATATGCTCGGCGACACTTTTATCAAGGCGTTAAGTCATAAGAAATAGATTTTTCAAGCTGTCAGGACATCACTGATGAATAACGATGACTGATGACCAGAGTATAAACATCCGCTCGCGGGGCTTGATCGACTTCTCAAGGAGAACGTGGCAAGACTGTGGCATGTTTTGTGAAATGGGAACAAAGGTTGCAAACTTTATTCCCATGCGTATTTTAATACGAGGGCACGAGCGTCACATCGCGTAATTCTCGCCAAGTGCCCAACCGACTGCTGAGAGCTCTTCTTTGATATGTTTCTATTTGTTCTTCATGTTATGGGAGATTGATGTCTGTATTTCCATCAGATAACTCCCCTTTGGCCTGAGCAATTCCCCCAGAAACAAACAAGAACCCGGAAAACGTGACGAGGAGAGAGTGAGAGACCTCGCCAGATGTCGTCCACCCCCCCCCCAAGCTCAGCTTCTTTTTTTCCTTCGCCTCCTCCTCCCCAATGCTGACTAGCTTTTCATGCACAATGGCAACACAAATGATCATGCCATCAGTATTCACAGCCAGGCCCTCTCCCCGCTGCTGCCGTCTACCTCTCTGCTGCCCATGTGTTTCTTTCTGTCTCGTTTTTCACATTTTGCACCTATTTTTCAGCCCACCTGCAAACTCCCCCGCCGGAAGGCTGGATAAATGAAAGAATGAAAAGGGTGACATCAATTAAAGCAGAAATTTGGACATGAAATGTGCGCGTATGGTATTTTGGAGTTTCCTCAAAATATATATCCACATGGGAGGCGAAGGGAAGAGGCAGATGGAGAAGAGGTTAAAGGGGAAATACAGAGCAGATCTGGAAAGCATAATCTTTTCTTTTTCTCACTACCAAGATCAAAACGTGTGGTAGTCTAACTCCTACACAAGTTAACACACACACACACACACACACACACACACAGAAATCACGCACGGATGGATGGACACACACACCAAGACACTGTGCTGTATTGATTAACATTGCCCTGTGAAACTAAGAGCAAATGATGTGGCTCCCTGCAGACTTGCTCAGAGAGCCATTTTAAGGCTGACCTTTGTTGGGAAAGGGATGCTCTGAATTCATTGGCATAGTTTAAAAGTGTTTCTGTTGAACACAACCTGAGCAGAGGCTTCATAGAAGAAAATCTCTCAGATGTGTCTGTGTGAACGCTTTTGTGTGAGACTAAAAGACGTTGTGTAATCGTAAGCCCCCAGCACGACTTAGAGTGGATACTGGGTTTTTGGAACAATGCCTTATGTTCTCTTTCACAAATAATAGACCATTATTTACACAGTATAATGCCGTCTAATGTGCTGCAACAAGCCTCTGTTATCGCTTCATTTGAAGGAACAACGGCGACATGGTGGCAAAGTCCAGCCGTAGCCGCCACTTTTCCCTTGATCCAACAAAAGGAATATTTGTCTCCCACCTGATTTCTCTTGAGCAATTATGTTTCATGTTTCACAGATCAAATATTTACAAATGCACACTCTCAGGGGAGCATTACTCTCAATTTGTGGGTAAGCGCTCTCTGGGAGAGGCCATGCGGCGGGACAGAATGAAACAGTGTTTGTGTTTCTGCAAAACACAACATGGGGCACAGTGATTTTTGGGTTGAGGGAAATAAATTGAGGTAGTCAGTCAAAGTGTGAAAACGCAGATGTGCAGACGCTCTATTTTGACACATAATAATATGCAGCTGTTTTTGTAATGACTTTTTTTTTTTTTTTTACAATTGTGCACTATGTCCTACGGTTTCCAAACCCATATTCTCTGAGTCGCGACACTGTTTAATGTACACATGATGATTTGCAGGGAACGTTCCAGAGAGAATACCGGTGGTTTTCGCTCCATTTGTGTGTGCCAGCCACATAACCCAATTCACCCATAAATATGGGCTATCATGTCCATTTTCCATGCCTGGGCCTCAGACTAATTTGCCACTGGCATTGATATGAAAGATGAGCCTTTTGTCTCAGGGAAATAGGATTATTGTCATTGATGGGAAGAGGCAGAATCACATCAGCTTTGACAAAAAGGGAACTGCTACATGAGAAGATGGCAGTCAGAACGCAGTTTGGCTATAGGATGTAATATATACAGGAATTAGCAGAGCGGAGCTCGTAGAGGTTTCACGTCTTGTCATGCAAATGGAGAGGAAGGCTTTAGCATATAGATGAGATGGACTTTGTGTTCTCGCCAAAGTGGCTCGTGTACTCACTTAACTCTCTGAATTTCTCTCTCTGTTTCTTTTACCCACTCTTTCTCAGACACACAGCACACACCTGCCGCCTGTGAACCATTTGGCTCTCGTCTCAATTAGCTGTTTGTTTTCACAATATCAAATCATCCTGGGAGTTTACCTGCCAGTCTCTCTCCCAGCCTCTGTCTTTCTTCTTTCGTTTCCACTGTCTCCTTTGTCTCATTATTACATTTCCACTCAGATTCTCATCCATTCATCTCCCATGAAACAAATGGATCCATGTCATGATAACACCCACATATTAGATCATATTCTACACAGTTTGGATTCATACTCACTGGCACACCATGTGCAAGTTTCCATGGCCCTGATAATTACCTTTAATACATTTCTTTGCTTTGATTTGCAGGCTTCCAGTCCCACTTAGTTCATCTGAAAGGTTTAAACTGCACATAAAATACCATTATTTTGAATTATTCATATCCAGCAAGCGCTGAGGTGCAACTATTATTTCCACAAGTGTATATCTAATGTACATACTGCATACTAGTGGTCTGCTGTCTTTCAGGGGAGTGTCACTCAAATAAACATCAGATGCAGCGGCAGATCAAAAAACGGAGGCTGCATTTTGTTAGATGATATTAAAAACAAGAACAGTAGGAGGGGATAGAGACCCCCTCCAATGAAAGTTAAGTTTTTAACTTTGTTCACATGTCATAAGTGAAATAAGTAGCTAACGCCATGGCTGAGCATTTCTACCTTGGAGCTGCAGTGTACCAATGACAACGCAGATCTCAAAAACGCAGATTCAGACAGCCAAAGAAACCAATCCAGTCAAATTTCGGGGTTAGGCTTTCCATATCATAAGCATAATGCTAAGGTAAAACGAGGATTTTTTTTTGGAAGCTAAGTTTCACATTCACCTCATCCTGTAAGATCTGGCTATCGGCAACATGGTTTATCTAACCTTATTAGCTGTTTAATAATGTAGTAAACCTGAAGGCTCATGTTATCTATTACAGTTATGTTTTTTAACACTGTGGAGAGCATTGAGCAGAGTCGAAGGTAAGCTGGTACAAGCTGTAGGCAAGCGTCTGGTGGAGATAGAGGGAAACTTTGCATATTCATAAATTCACGCATACTAATTGAGGCAAAGGCGAGTTACATCTAAGCCACTTTAAGGAATGGAGGATTTTTTTTTTTCATGGAAAACAAAAACTTCTAAATACCTAATTATGATAAACAGAGATAATATTTTAGGGGTTTACCTGAACACAGACACCCATATAAATGTTGACATTTGATTAAATGGGAATTATTGTTGGTTATCAGTCTCATAGATATGGGTTAGAAGGGCCTTGCTACATCGACTAGTAGGTTGAGAACGCCGTTATCAGTGCCCCTTGGCATGGTAGCAGTTATGTTGGGTTCACTTTCATAAGGTTTATGCGCCAGTAATACGTTGTCAGGCTTAGACAAATAGTAAACATGGACATGTAATGGGCTGATAACGGCCCTCTGAGCCTACTGATTGGTATAGCAGGACCCTTCTGACCCATATCTATAACAATGATAACAATAATAACGCCTTATTAATCACATGATAACATTCAGATATGTTTTTTGTGCTGTTCTCAGTGGTTTAAAGTGAGCGGGGCTCAGTGGGAATAGTGTGATGTCACTACACTACATACATGCACCAATCAGAGTTAAGCAGCATTTAAATCAGAATCTGATGACAGTTGTGTTTCCAGGCCACTGAAAATCTTATTACACTGCACATACACACAGCTATGATGCGATTGTTTTTTAAAGAATAATTTGTTAACAAATAATACTTCTCTCTTAGTTTATCTTTAATTGCTTATTTAGCCATGAATGTTGATTGTTGTAGAGCATACTTAAAGAGCGACTTAACACACTGTTTTATCTTAAGCACATCCCCTTCACATTATGTGGCAACATCAGAATGATGAGAACTACTCAAAATGACAGACACTATTTTTGGGGAAAAAGTATTTGACGTGTACTTCGAGTTTTTAGTTTGACCTAGGTCCCATTTGCTGGCATGGAGAGGACAGTGTTTATGACATATACTGCGGCCAGCCACCAGGGGGCGATTGAGATGTTGTGACTTCACTTTTGGGGAGCTGTCATGTCATCCATCTTGATATACAGTCTATGGGATCAATAGTGGCTGCAATAAAGTGACCTTGCATGTAGTGTACTAATTCATAAAATTGTTTTTAGTTTCAAGTTACTCTTTCAGTTTTGAATTCAAGCTTTAATGAGGTTTTAAAGTGTAGCAGCACAAAACAGACCAATCCATCACAACTCTATGAAGCCCAGCAGATTTGCTCTGTTTATCAAATAAAATTACTGGTGTCACAGACAGTTGTCTGATTAAGTAAGAAATGAGTGAACATAATCTACACAGCAGTGAGTGAGCTGCACTTAATAAGACATCTTTAGCATGCTGTGTCTGTTTGATATAACACACCACAGTCCAGTCAGGTTGTATACTGTGTGCAGTTTATTGAAAACACCTCACAGGATTTCAGGGGAAGTGAAGTTGGCATTTTTTAGTTGCCTGTCCTTTAGGTCCACTAATGTGTGAGGTTGCCTAGAGCAGCTTTAAAGGTCCAATTGATGACTGTTTCATAGTAAAAGATTAACTCAGAAACTTACCAGCACTGTAGTTGACCCCTATAGGTTGTATGTCTGCATAAAACCTTTAAGAATAGCGAATTCTGATCTACTGTGCACCGGAAAACGAATGCATTTTTGCTAATCAATGATAAAGGACAATGTTAACATTCCACATATCAATTCATCTGCAAGCACCAGAGAGCAAAAGCTTGAAATATGCAACTAACGTCAAATGTGATATTGACTGCTGTTGTGACCTCTGACCTTTTGTCCAGGGTGCCACTATTGTGTCAAGTTCTCACTAAAAGCTTTAAAACAAAATAGATCAGCACATTCCTTTAGCAGTGATTATGATAATGACTGCTCTTTGCGGCCAAAAAAATAATATTATCAAGTGAGTAATGCAGCACACACCAATATGTATTTTTTTTACCAATACTAATACACACAAGTGTTTTTGTGCAGTTTTTTCCATTTACATTAAACATTCCAGTTGGCATTAGAGAAACAGAGCTATGGTATAAAATATTCAAAGATAAACATCAACACAAACACTTGGCCAAATTCATGACAAACACAACAAGCTGCTATTCGCCAACCAGCTGCTTTCATTAAGTCATCGCCATTAAGGGCTGCAGCGATGAAACAGCGGAGTGCTCCGGTATAATCTCCTTCAAACGCCCACCAGCCTGTCCATCAGTGCACACTAGACAGTCATCACAGACACTACAGCAACCCACTTCAGCTGCCCTCTCTGCCTCACACTGACTTTGCTGTTCCCGTGTCACCAAATAGATATTCTTCTCTGCTGTCCGTCATTCGTGGAGAGACAGGGAGTTCCAGCACAAAGAGCCTGAATAATGGATAGCTCAAGCCTTTTTCGCTTTCATCTGCGATAATTACAGAGCCGCACATTGTGCCAGGAGCTGGAAGTGTGTTGGTTGTTTTTTTAATCTTCCACCTCTGTTAAACTCTCTCTTGCAATACTCTTTTAAGCATCATGCCAAAACACCACTCTGGTGAATCAGCAGGTTGACTTGTGATTGATGTGTGACGGACATGTGTTTTGTGTTATTCGAGTTGATTGACTCTTTAAAATGGAAGTTTTACTGGGACCAACAGGACACATTCATATAGTTCTGAATGATTTGCTCAAATAATCAATCAGTTAATGGACAGAAAATGAATCAACAACAGTTAATAAAATGTATTCCTTTGTTCTTGGTTGTTTATTATTGATTAAATGTTTATTATTCAGTTAGATCGCCCCTCTAAGGGGCCATGTTCACCAAAGTGATTTTCGCAGTTGAAAACGCCAGGCGCTTCTCAGGAATGACCTGAGTGTTTAGAAAGCGCTTTGAGGTGCAGTGTTTTTTTAGCTGAGATTTTTTTGGTTGCATCTTATTGCTTTGATACGGAATATCTACGGAAGTTAATATTTCGGCACACAGTACAGTACTTGCTTTGGATGAGGGGAAGGCTGAATGATGCACTGAGAGAGGACGAACCTGCCAGTCTGTGTGGGCTCATAAGAGGAAACATAGTTTGGGCAGCTATATACTTAATAATAGATTTCTCCGCAGTTGTTGTTGTTTTATTGTACATTTGTACATGTAAGATGTGACGGCTTGTCTTCACATTAGGCTTTTTGCCCACTTCCGCTGTGATTGAATGGCTGAAGTGACAGTGACAAGCGTGGTATTTTTACCCAAAGTTGAACATTTTTTAACCCTGGGCGCTCTGGAAAAAACCCACCCAACCTGCGCTTAGCGCAGTATTCATGCCCAGTGCCTGCTGACATTTTTAGCGCAGCATAACGTCTTAGGGGCTGTGTCCATCAGAACTTTTTTTTTTTTGAGGCTGGCATTTTAATTTAATAATTTTTAACAGGAATACTATATTTATGCTGTGCTTCACATGCCATCAGGACTATATGGCACTAGGTGGGAATTCTGTGCTCAGCGCTGCCTCCAAAGTGCTCCCAAATGCTCTCCGCTGAAAGTTTCCTGAGGAGCACCTGCGATTGGATGTTTCTGGATGCAATTGGACATTACAAAAAGTGACGTAGCACTTAGCAACTGACAAATGTAAATAGACTAAAGCGTGCAGAAATGAGCTGTGATAATGTAGCTTCAATATGTCTGGGAAAGATTGTTTGCCATTTTTGTCGACCAAATAGAGAGTTTCAGAATCGGAAACACTTTATTGATCCCCGAGGGGAAATTATCAGCTGCAGCCATCTTGGTTGCTTTTGAAAATACCTCAGTGTTGCTCTTCACTAAGCTAGGTTTTTGCTCCACATAGTATGTGAGCCAAAGATGACATCATCTCTTATTTTTAATTTGGCACAAAGGCTCCACAAGTTGTTGGCAGCTGCATACAATTAGTGCACCGGCATACACCTGTGGTATGCCACATAGGCGGGGTCCACACACCATTTAAATGGCGTCCCAGCCAGCACATACGTCAGATGCTCTGCTCAATTCATTCAGCAGAGGTGGCATGTGCGCTTACCTCTACCACATGGATAATCATTTAATATTGCGATTACTATCGTAGCCCTAAAGTACAGTACATTATCCCATTACAACTGAATGCGAGCAGTCAGCAGATGATTGGCAGTATCATTGTTTCTCTCTTATCTCGTCAACGATGAATGACATAGACCTTGATTGCTCTGACAGATCCATGCTGTGTTAAATACTTTTGCCTTCTCCTGCTGAAAAATGTTTTCCCCTCCATCTAGCAGACACGCCCCTCCCGCTCTACTCATCATCACATATTGCCTGATTGTGTCCTAGCTTTCATATCAAACCCACCGTATATTACAGTCACCATAACAGTGGGAGTGGCACTACCTGGGACAGGTCAGGTAGAAATCTGTTCTAACCGGAGGGGCGAGGGGGACCAGACAGAGCCAGAGCAAATAAATATGAGCATGCATTTTCGTCTGGTTTCCAGGATAGAGATACTGTAATGTATTACTATAATCCTCTATGTCCAATGAAAACTATGTATCTCCAAATTTGATTTATTTTTCAGATAATTAATAAATGAATTGTTCCTTGATGGTTGATGATGGTCACCAGTTTGTCAGTCTGGATCTGAAGTCCCACAGGATCTTAGCCCTGTCATTCTCCACCACCTTTGGAGGTGTCCTCCATTTAAAGTCCTCTAACCCATACTCAGCACAGGTGTTCCTGTACATGATGCGAGCCACTTGGTTATGACACTCCATGTACGCTGTGCCTGCCAGCATCTTACACCCTGCTGTAATGAGCTGGACTGTCTCAGGGGGCTCTTTGCACAGCCTGCACCTGGGGTCCTGCTTAGTGCGGTAAACCTCAGCCTCTATTGCTCTTGTGCCGAGTACCTGTTCTTGTGCTGCCATGATCAGTGCCTCTCTGCTGTCCCTCAGACCAGCCTTTTTTTCAGCCATTGGTAGGACTTCTCGATATGCGTCGAGTGGTACAAGCCATGCAGAGGCTTGTCCTTCAATGAGAGCTCCTCCTCTCCCTCCTCCTCATCATCATCATCGGCCTTCTGCTGCCTGAGACATTCCCTTAGCAAGTCATCGCTTTGGGGCCACCTTCCTGATGTATTCCTGGATTTTAGCTGTTTCATCCCTGGACAGTGGCTCTGACGCTCATTAGTCCTCGGCCCCTCTCCTTACATTTAGTGTATAGTCTCAGGGTGCTGTACTTTGAGTTTTCTTGTCTTGATATCAGTGACCTTTTTCTCCTCCTTTGGCCAGGTCATTATACCACCAGGGTATCTGATGACTGGCAGTGCGTATGTGGTGATGGCTTTAATCTTGCTGACTTTAATCTCAGCTGACTTTTCAGGACTCGCTTTATTCTGTGAAGGTATTTGGTTGTGGCTGACTTCCTCACAGCTTCATCATGGTTTCCATCTTCCTGCAAGATTCCAAGGTATTTGTAACTGTCCTGTACATCCGCTAGCTTTCCCTCAGGTAGTGTATATATATACAGTTTATGTGTGTGTGTGTGTGTGTGTGTGTGTGTGTGTATATATATATATTTATTGCGATAATTGGAAAACAAACAAAATCAATAACTGATTAACTGTTTTATCATATATCAGGTAAACTGTTATGTGACTGATGTCCCACCCTTTAAAGACATATGTTAGAAACCAAACTGAGCCCCTGCTGCTCTAACTCCCAAATGTATGTGTGTGCAGGGCACCGGATCGTCAGACTCTGTACTGTCTCCTTTCTTTCAGCCACAGCGACGTACCTTGCAGGTCTAATAATCACGTTGCAAAATGCCATGCGGTCTCTTGGAACGATGGGTGCTGATTGCTCTCGATTATAATAAGCTCCTGGAAAATAGATTTGTTTAGACAAATTATTTCCCAGGGAAATATCCGCTGCCCAGCGTTGTTTTGTGTCTCCAATCAGGCCTGACAGCTAATCAGCCTGTCGTTAATGAAACAGGGAGTCCATTTGAAATGATACCCCTGAAACACTTTTAAGAGTAAAGAGCTGACTATGAGCCAACTGTTAGAAAATATGATCCCACTTGAAGAATATGTCCTTGGACTGTGTAAAGTATCATTTAGATTACAAATATGGACCTCCTGTGAAATGGCTGCATTGAAGACAAGCAAATAAAAGTAGGGGAAAACAAGAGTGAGTCATCAGTAACACTGTGAATAATCTCGTCTACTGCAGCCACCTCGAATAGGCGGATGTCACACTAAAAAAAAAAAATAATAAATTAATAAAAAAGATGCACAGGTTGTAGCATGTGGGTGCATCAGTCCACACTCATCGTCATCATGACTTTTCACCTCTGCCACCTACAGTACACGTGTGCAAAGCAGGCACACCCATCCTCCCACATCCACACACACACACACACACACACACACACACACACACACACACACACACACATACATGCAGAAAAACAAACACTGACTGTCATCTTAAATGGGAGGCAGTCAAGTCAAATGCAACTTCATTCCCCCCTTGACGCCCACATCCCCCAGCCACAAATGATTGTTTATCCTGTATGATTCTTGCTGCTGCTGACATTTTGTCCCTGTCTCTTTGAATGGTAGCTGCACTTAGACAGCATGGTTAGCCTTTTGGAGACGGATGTGCACTCTAAAGTGATGATCCATGCCCCGATTCCCAGAGGCTAAGTGTCTTTGTCTTTGTGTGTGTGTGTGTGTGTGTGTGTGTGTGTAGAGGGGTCTGCTGACTTCAACAGCTGGCTTCTTCCAATAGGCTGTCAGTAAGCACATCTGCCTAATTATATCACTGCAGCTTGTTGATGTGTGAGATACAGAGAGGCAAACAGAGAGGAAAAGAAGGGCAAGACGAGACAAACACGCATATATATTAATCACTGAATGTCCACTGACAGCAGTGTTAAAGGATAAGTTCACATTTTTTCAAGTCCACTTCAAAACGATGCTCACATGCCCATATCTGCATGCATTCCTCCTGTCTGTAGTGGTATCTGCAACATAACTTTTTAGCTTGGTGACACTGAATGTGATGGAGAACAAAATCTTTCAAAATGCATTCAAAAATTCAAAAACAGTTGCCAAATCAAGTGATCCACAGTAACAGTCCATGTAGTGTGACATACCCTCTTTGCACCACTATCTCCCTGCCACAGCTCAACAAGGAAACACTGTCAGTGGAGGAGGAAAAGAAAAAGTAACTTTGGGAGATAGATACCAGCTTAATTGGAACAACTCAGACAGCAAAAGGCCTGGCTTTATTTGTTAAAGCAAACCTATGTTAGTGTTGCTGAACAGGGCAGCTGTGTCTCCTAGAAATTGCATTTGCAAGCTCTGCGGCTGAAAAATTAAGCAAATACGAAGTGCCGAAAACTGTGGTTCTTTGGACGGACACTTCAGGTTCAGCCTGTTAAGACCATCCTGATGACGTAAGCTCAACATTTTGTTTCACTCTCCGTATAAGTCTGAAATCTCTGCAAACCCAAATACTTTCAATCCCTTCCAGTCCAGTCAAATCAGGGATCCCCACTGTAGATGAAAATGTAAGCAGCCAATCAGGGACTGGATTGTAGTTGATGACGTAGCATGCATGTCGCTGCTTTCAAAACATTAATGGTGGCTCACGCAGAAACAAGTGCTAACTTTAGCATTAGCAGAGTACACACAAAAATAACTGAAGTTAATTTAGTAAATAGAGTCAATAACAGCAACAAGAGGGATGCACTCACAGAGTTTCTTGAAGGAAAAGACTTTTTCGATGTTTTTCTGACTGAATTTAGCAAAAGCTTGATTTACGAACTGGCTCTGTTGGTGATGAAGAGAATGTTCCTCTAGCAGAAGAAGATTTATTTATGTTTGGCCACTGATATTTGAGGAGCAGATACAAAAAGACTTCAAAGATGGGGGTCAGGGCCATGCTAATCGGTGTTCACAATGTTTGGGCAACACTGGCAACACCAGTATATTGTGAAAACCTCATGGGGATTGTTGTCAACAAAGTACACGTCACATACAGATGGTAAATTGTATTTTTTAGACTGTCTGAATGTATTTGTATAGTAGAGGCTAGTGCTAATGTCAGAATTGGCTGGAGGAGTCTGTTAAGGCGAGTACATGGCAGCGATTCCAGACTGATACTGAGAGAGAGACAGAATGTTGTCTCACGTTATCAGGGTGGTTTTACCAGGCTACTCGAGGTTTGCTCCAAAACAGAGTAAATCCCCACTGTCCCTTATGTTAAAATACCCAACCTAGCAGCAAAAATGTTGACAGCCTGGTGCAAAAAAAGATTTCAATTGCTTTTTTTTCACATTCATGACAATTGCAAAGGGGTTAATTTCATTTTTTTTACGATTTTTATTCAGGCTTAAAGTTGCGCATGATTAAGAATAGGCCACTTTGAGTGACAGACTGTTTGCTGATAGTGTCCTTAGTTGTCTGTCAGATCCACTCCTTGCTCCTCCACAGCACCAGCATCTTGCCCAAATATGATCACTTCTGGCTCCAAAAAACCAAGGTGAAAACCTGGTGACAGCCACTTTGCTGAACGCGAGGCTAAAAAGCAGCAATCCACAAACCAATTGGTGATGTCTTGGTGGCTATGTCCATAGTTTGTACAGTCTATGGTTTATAATCAACTAAATTAAAACAATAAATGCATTTTTGACATAATGAGGAAGTATTCCTAATCAACATACCTGGCAAGTACCAAAAATGTTGGTACTGAACGAATCAGCAAATTGTTCACTGATGTGTTTTAAGCCAGAATAGGTAATCTTGCAATACATTATCCACTCAAAATAACTAAAGAATGATTTTTGAAATTTTCCTCTTTTTATTAGAAGTTAATCAAAATTCCAATCTTTTCTCTAACCCTGGCTAAAGTTCATTGGATGTGAACCTGGTGTTCTGGTGCCACGGTTGTAAACTTTTTATGTCCGCCTTCTGCCTCAACCACCTCCGTGAATCCAGACCTGTCAGTAAATGTAGTGTTTTATTTACTCAAATAAATAGTGTCTCTGAACATAATCCAGGCAGCAATTACATTCTCATCACATATTAATTCTGAAAAGAACTAAACAGGAACGGCTGTGGCCAAAAGTGGCAACAACTTGATCACAGTAAATGCCCAGCAGCAATACGCAAAAGTACTGAAGAGTAATAAAAACAGCAAACTGTCTCAGAGAAGTGATTTATACAAAGGAATCTCCCTAATGTTTGCCAACATTAGCTACTGTTCAGATCAAGGTTTAAGTGTAGGAAGGGTGCATTTTTAGTTGTATTTCAGTTTGTTGAATCCTTTAAAACTTGGTTTGACATCAATAATTTTCTTGTGCTGTGTTCAGACACCTCACGCAAGCTTGTTAAATTTCTTTTCCAAAAACATGGGGGAAAAATAAAATGACCAGCTTGTTAAGAAATGTGTCACAAATTGCAAGAAATTCAAAAAAGATGATGAAGATCCATTAATAGGACTAGGTGTTACAATCCCTGAAGTTAGAGCACATCACTGTTTTAGGGTGTCTGCTCGACCAAGGCCGCTGAATGTTGTGACCAGAATGACACACCCTTTATTGTGCACCTTGACTTCATCGGGTGTCAGAAAATGACCTGAAAATTATTTTTTAAAAATTGGAGGAGAATTATTCAAAACTTATCAAAAGCAAGGGAAAATATATATTTTTTAATCATTATCATTATATATTTACAATTACATTCCAGAGAAAAATATACACATATTTTATTTTATGTACTTTTTCCTGGTCATTTTCATGTGTGTTTTTGTTTTTAACTTTTTTTCCTTCATTTTCAGGTGTTTTCCAGTACCTTTTTACTAATTCCTTGCTATTTTTTGGGTCATGTTTTGTTAAGTTGGTCATGGCTTTCTCCCCATGCTTTTTGAAATAAATCAAAACAATTTGCTCAGTTTTCAAAGGGTTAATCGGTTGTTGTTGTTATTGTTGTTGTTGTTTTTCCAAGTTACATAGTCTTACTTTATTTTATTTTTTTATAGTAGAAGAACTGTTGATCTTGACCCCATATTTTCTTTACTGTAGGAATGGAAATGAAACATGATTACAGCAACCATAAATCCTCCAATGTACTGTAAATAAGGGCATGTGAATGTTGTATTATGCAATATGTTTACTCATCCTTTCACAAAAAAATGCAAGTTTTGTCAGTATCAGAACAGACTTTAACTCCTAAATGTATTCCCCTATTATCAATTTCCAGTGTAGTTTTCAGACATGATCTCTCTTTTTGGTCTCTATTTAATTTTAGCAACTGAACATCAGTCAGAAAACTTTCCTCTCTATCTGAGCCGGCTCCTAATGGTTAGAGGAAGTAATCTAGGATTATTTTTTTTGCCAGCATCCCACAAAAATCTCTCACAAAACCAAAGATGAAGCATCACCACGACTGCAGGCTCGTTTGTCCGGTGGGAGCTAACCCTGTGTGTTTATATGTGCTGCAAAACACATGTACATTCTCACCCGCACTCCCTCTTTCTCACAGACCTAAACACTTACACATTTTGTAAACGTGCTGGGAAACATGAGCACCAACCCGGCTCTGTCAGAACGAGGTAGTGCTGGATATATATAGTCAAAGAGAGTCCCAGAAGAACCATTTAGCTTTCTGAGGATAGTGCTGTTCACCTGCCATCCTGCCTGTCAGAAGGAATGGATTTACTTTCACTCCGTCCGCTGGGAGAAGCTATACTCTCTGTATTCACCACACAGATGATAGTCACCCTTTTGTTTTATTCACCCGTTCTGCTAGACTCGAGCAGAGTAAAGAGAGTGAGAAAGCAGTCTATCAGGTTCTGGTTTGACAGGCTCCATGTCTTCACTTAATGACGCATACCGTGGTAACAC